>NC_061119.1:215258395-215301887 GCF_002878395.1 Capsicum annuum
GGATTCAAAAACTCTTAGCTTGTATTACCTTAAGTGACTCTTATGATACATTAAGCATGTTCATATGAGTCACTTAAGGTAATACAAGCTAAGAGTTTTTGAATCCATCAAGTTTTAGTGTTCGATTTTACAAGGGTCATATTTGAACTAGTATAACTCAATTTTAATATGGTATTTCTTCATATTTCTACCCACCAAATTTTACATAATTGAATTAGCTTCCCAACGATACCAATTTCACCTTAATCCAATACCCGAGCAAAAAGTTATGCCCATTTTCGTGAGAGGCATTAAGCATAGGTGATTGGTTAGGCGCCGCCTAACCCCAAGCATAGGTGATTGGTTAGGCGCCGCCCAACCCAAGCATAGGCGATTACATGGGCGCCGCCTAATCCAATTCCAGGTGTTAAAAACACTCCGTCTTGAGTTATTTTAAAGGTAGTTAAGTATTTAAATACTCCTTACACGTCCCTAAAATTAACCCTACGAAATATATAGCTTCTAAACACATTACAACCCTATTAACATCTCAAAGATCATCATCCAAGAGCACCATAGGAGAAAAACAACTAGGGTTCCACAATCAAGCTTGAAGATCAAATTTCAAGGAAATTCCTCCGTCAATCATCAAGAACCTCCCTTCTAAGGTATGCGTAGTGTTCATCTATAGATTCAATTTGTTCATAGAGTTCAAGAATAAATCTTTAAAATACAAAATTTTGGTTGATTGTGGTGATATGATCATACCCATGTTGATGCTTGTTTGTTTTCCTCTTTTTCATTATAAAGTATGATTTCTATATTGTTGGGTGTTGATCATGTTGTTGATATTGGGTTATTCCCAAGATGGAATCTTTATATGTTTTTGTGAATTCATGATATCATATGAGTTGGAAACATGTAAATTTTACTGTTCATGATGTATAATTTGATGAATTAACCTATGCTTAAGATGTGCATGTAAGGTGTTTGATAAAATGCCTAAGGAACTAGAAATCATGCAATATAGCTAAATTGTGACTAAGTGAAGGATTCAGGATATGCCCTTACGTTCCAATGACTTCTATGATTGATAATGTGCCTTGTAAATGTTGTTGGAATACTCATGAACTATTCTTGTAATATTATGCTATGTTTTCTTGCAAATCCTACTTATGCACAAGATGCATGATAACCTTGCAATCCACATGATCTTCCGTGCTATTTGTATGTATTGCCAATACGATTATGCAATGAACATGACATTAAGATTGTGCAAGTACTTCCATGTGATATGAAATCCTTTCCATGCAATACATTATTGATAACCATGCTTAGTATGAGATCCCTACTTATGATATTATAAATTATGGACTCTACTCTTATGATCAAGTCATTGATGTGTGTCAGTTTCCTTCCATCAAGTCCTGGGGGTACTTGTACCCGTAAAATATAGTTGTGTGCCTAGAGCCATGTCATGTTTTCATTATACTCTCAGTCAAGCCATGATCTATAGAATTAAGTCAGTCATGTGACTCAAGAAAACACAGTCAATATCAGTAATCTCAGTAATCTCAGTGCTCAGTAACTTCAGCAACCTCAGTATTTACAATCAATCTCAGTAATCTTAGTCCTCAGTAACTTCAGCAACCTCAGTATTCACAGTCAATCTCAGTAATCTTAGTTGTCCAGTAATCTAAGTAATCTCAGTAACTTCAGTAACCTCGATATTCACTATCAATCTCAGTAATCTTAGTAGTTCAGTAATCTCAGTAATCTCAGTAATCTCAGTGCTTAGTAACTTCAGCAACCTCAGTATTTACAGTCAATCTCAGTAATCTCAGTAGTCCAGTAATCTCAGTAATCTAAGTGCTCAGTAACTTCAACAACCTCAGTATTCATAGTCAATCTTAGAAACCTTAGTACTCTCAACCAGTCCATAGAACTCAGTACATTCCGTCAGTCATTGGAATCTAGTAAACTTAGTTTAGCTCTGCTAAACAATACCACTAGTATCAGTCCAGTTAATCAGTATCAGTTCAGCTAATTAGTTCAGTTCAGTTATTTAGTTCAGCTTAGTTATTCAGTTCAGTGTCCTTCAAATGGGAGTAGAGATTAGCACTGAGTGAACCTAAGGATGGGAACTCACCCGTCAGTTCATGGGGTGATTCTTAGTAGCAATCCTTATGTTCCAGAACTGCGTAGCCAGCGTAGGTTGAGACATCTTAACCCATCAGCTTAGGGTTGATGAGGTGGCTTAACTCGTCAGTTTAGGGCTCCCACCATTCTCATTGAGTACCTACCA
Source organism: Capsicum annuum (assembly GCF_002878395.1). NCBI lineage: Eukaryota > Viridiplantae > Streptophyta > Magnoliopsida > Solanales > Solanaceae > Capsicum > Capsicum annuum. The sequence goes on from NC_061119.1 coordinate 215,260,680, forward strand.
GATAAGGGTCACTCACAACTATCCTTACCAGAGGCGTGGTATTGACACCGCTCCAGTCGGGGCAGATATTGGACCCCAGCTTAGCCATAACGGCATACACGGGGCATGTCGATTAAACATACCTCCCATAGTTTCAGTATCAGTCTTAGTCAAAGAACTCAGATAGTTCTTCAGATTTTAGTATATCAGGACTATTAGATACAGTCAATTCAGAAATAAAATTGAGCTTAGATAGTTTCCTTCAGATTTATAGACTGTCAGATATAGTCATTTTTGCTATCAATCACAAAAGTTATCAGAACTCAGGTTATCAGTACTCAGCTTTAGGACTGTCAGATATAGTCGATCAGACCAGTTCTTCATAATTCAAACTATCTGAAACAATCATTCCTTTATCAGTAATATAGTATCAGTCTCCCAGTATTCTGTAATACAGTATTAGATCCATCACTTATTAGTGATTTACATATCAAGATCAGTAAACTCAGTCTTTTAGAATCTTATTATCATTACACTTATGTTGTCAGTATTCAGACTTAGTAGTCAGTATCTCCATGAGTTCAGTTGCAGTTACGTATGCAGGTATGTACTCTCACATTCATATCAGTCAGTATTTTTCATGCATATAACCCTTTGCATTTAGCCTACCTCACTTGTATACTCAGTACATTTTTGCTCTATGGTGCTTTCTCTTATGTTACACCATAGGTTCAGAGGCATGAGCTCCAAATCAACAGTAGATTCCAGGATCAGCAGTTAGAGTTTGACGTGAGTCCTTATCCTTCTATTTTAGCTTTAAGTTTATTTCAATAGTTGGAATTAGTTGGGGACATGTCCTATCAACTCCTTATTCAGTTCAATTAGAGGATTTCAGACTAGATGTCAGATGAGATGTTCAGACTTTAGTATTTATGTTTCTTTTTGGTATTGCTATACCATATTTTCTCAGATATATATCAGATTGAACCTTATGGCCTTACAGTTCATCTTTTCGCATATTTTATGAGATATTATGCAGTTTATAGGTACAGATATCTGTCATGGGTTAGCTTATGGTCACTCGGGGTCATGAGCATCGTGTAGCATTTCGGTTCAGTGAATCGGGGCATTACAAACTTGGTATCAGAGCCTAAGGTTCAACAGTGTCCTAGGAAGTCTGAAAGCTGCATGAAGTAGATTCTTGTACATGGGCGGGTTGTGCACCACACCTATGTGCAGGAGGCAATGAGATGTTTTAGGAACAGTTTCCCTTCTTTCATGTCTCAAGATCGTGCTATAGCAAGTTTCTCTAAGGAAACCATGTAGATTCATATCATGCACCCCTGATGTTCACTTTACTTTACTTGCAAGGTAATAGAAATAGTGAAGGTCAAAGTCCTAAAAATAGGGCTTTCTCAGACAGTCCCTACGGTCAGTTATGGGATTAGCAACAGACTCAAACAGTATCCCATCATTTCATTATTGTTCCAAGGTCGTACAGATTTTATTTATGATCATGAGAACTCATTCTTAAACCCAAAAGTTTAGCAGTAGTAGAGTTGGGATAGTATTATTCTATTTGATCAGATTATGTATTCAAGGGGATTAGATCAGTAGGCTTGAATAGTACAAGCTAAAAACTTAAGTTTATTGATTCAAAATTAAGCATGAAGGTGTGAATGTGACATTAGCAGTATATGAGGAAATAGAATCAGATGATGTGTTTAGTAAGATAGGCAGGTGCTGAACAGATTATAGGTATGTGATGGTAGATCAAGTACCTAAGCCAGGCCCTCAGATTCTAGTACTAGTGCCAGTATGTATAGAAAATCAGTAAGGGAAGATGATTCCCAACCCATCCTCTTCTCAGTACAAATATTTGTACTTTAGCTATCACGAAATCCACTCAGGTCTTACATATCAACTCTATGGTCACGAACCATGTTCACGTATCTCTTTTTCCATGATCGTGTATGAATTCAATTTCCACCATAAGGAGTCCCTTTTACTCCACAGTACGAGTCATGTTCCATGAGAATAATCTTCTTTCACACATTTTCCATAGGATTATGTGTGCCTTCAGTTCCCAGTATAAGCGGTTCAGTTCTAGCTCCCTCAGTATTCGAATCATGTCCCACGAGTACAGAAAACTTTAAACTTAGGTCATGCAGCTCATGACTCATGAATGCATATCATACTTTCCAGTATACTTAGCTTCCATGACTCATGCTATGCCCCGATAGATTAGATATATTTAGACTATGTCATGTATATCCTCAATTCAAAACTTATTGGTAAATCCAAACTATTGATATTTTATTCCTCAAGTTTTTGTCACGTGTCAAGTTTAGTTTGTATCTATTCATGTTTCAGGTCCTCCTGATTTACTCCACCAGTTATCTCTCTTTATGGAACAGTGTAGTGATGAGAAGTTGTTTAGATAAGAGAAGATTGTTGCATGCTTACTTTGCACAAGGGTGTAGTTGTGAAGATAGGCTTGAATGTCATATAAATGTGTAAGTAAACGTCTAGTAAGGATTCATATTTAGAAGTTGGGAAAGTACAAAGTGTAAGTGTACATTTAGATCGTTGACTTATGTTAGTCCCTAGTACGTAACCATAAAAAACTCAGTTGCCAACTCAATTATAATTTCAGTATCCAGCACTCAGTGATCATTGTTCAGTCCTTAAATTCAGTACATCTGTACTAGCTATTGGCTTAGTCATAATGTCATTTTTCAGTTCAGTAACCAGATTTGAAAATCATTTCATCTCCAGACATGCTTGACCATAGCATTCAGGTCGTCAGTACTCAGTTATCAGTGTTTCAGTACCCCAGTTTATAGAATACCTCAAAGACATGTCGTACGCTTGGTCTCACATTCAAAAATAATACAAACTTTATGAATCCATGCTCAGATACCTCATTCTACTCAGTTAGTCCTTATCTTCTATGCATAAAACTCAAAAATCTCAGCCCAGCTATTCAAACTAAGTACAGTTTAGCTTTGCAGATCTAGTTTTTAGCTATTAGTTATTCAGTTAATCAGATAAGTTAGTGTATTTATGCACTCGTGTTCAGCTCAGTTCATGTATCATGTCTCAGTTTCAGATCCTAGCTATTCAGTCATGACTCAGTTCCTAGGTGTCTTGCGTATCGCCTTAATTTCCCTCAGTAGCTCATCCAAGTCAATATTTTTTTAGGGACATAGTGTCCCAAGGGGGAGATACATCATACCCCCAAAATTTCATGACATAAATATGCTGCTCTATTTTCTTTTGATGAATCCAGTTTGAAGAAGGGGTACTCATAAGTTAACCCTCAAACTCCAAGTTCAGTCGTATGCTATGTTTTCAAGATTCAGTTCAGATCATGATATTCAGTACATCTGCCACGTCTCAGAATTAGTTATGCTCTCATGTTTCCGATCATGCATATGGAGTAATTAATCTCAAACTTATCGGTATTATTGGTTCAATGTAACAGTTTTCCTTAAACTTACTCGTTCTCATGTTCATATTTCAGTGCCAAACTTGGTATTCAATTCCATGCTCAGTTTTCAAGTCAAACTTGATACCTTTACCATTGCATGTGCATGAGTAAGTTTAGTCATGAATTCACGTATCAAATATGTGTGATTAGCTCATTAGTACTTTTAGTCATGCATTCACGTATCATGTCAGTTATATAATCATGCATCAGATATGCATGGATTCAGCCTTTCAGTTGTGCATCAGATAAGCATTCTCATTTTGATAAAACTTACTTTATTAGCATCCTCAGTCTTATATTTATGAATCAGCTTCCCATGCATCAGCTATGCATGTTCAGTATGTTGTGCTCATCTTTCAGTCATGCCAGTCATAAACCCATGTTTCAGTAGTGTATGTCTTGTACATACTTCATCTTATCATCCCTCCCACTTCAGTTAATTTCCATTCAAGGACGAATGTTCCCAAGGGGGAGATATTGTACCCCATATGTTTCTTAGCTAGGAGATGAACTATTTTTCCTACATATGAAACCTCCTATCCTATGAGTAGCACTTTAGTGCATGACTTACAATGAGTATCCTAGTGATAAGATATCTTACGATACATTAAGCATGTTTATATGAGTCACTTAAGATAATACAAGCTAAGTGTTTTTGAATCCATCAAGTTTTAGTGTTCGATTTTTCAAGGGTCATATTTGAACTAGTATAACTCGATTTTAATATGGAATTTCTGCATATTTCTACCCACCAAATTGTAGATAATTGAATTAGCTTTCCAACGATACCAATTGTTCCTTAATATAATACCCGACCAAAAATTTATACTCATTTTTGTGAGAGACAGTAAGCATAGGCGATTGGTTAGGCGCCGCCTAACCCAAGCATAGGCGATTGGTTAGGCGCCGCCCAACCCAAGCATAGGCGATTACATGGGCGCCGTCTAATCCAATTCCAGGTGTCAAAAACACTCTGTCTTGAGTTATTTTAAAGGTAATTAAGTCTTTAAATACTCCTTACACTTAACCCTACGAAATACATAGCTTCTAAACACATTACAACCCTATTAACATCTCAAAGATCATCATCCAAGAGCACCATAGGATAACAAAAACTAGGGTTCCACAATAAAGCTTGAAGATCAAATTTCAAGGAAATTCCTCCGTCAATTATCAAGAACCTCCCTTCTAAGGTATGCGTTGTGTTCATCTACGGATTCTATTTGTTCATAGAGTTCAAGAATAAATCTTTAAAATACAAAAGTTTGGTTGATTGTGGTGATATGATCATACCCATTGTGATCCTTGTTTGTTTTCCTCTTTTTCATTATAAAGTATGATTTCTATATTGTTGGTTGTTGATGATCATATTGTTGATATTGGGTGATTCCCAAGATGGAATCTTTATATGTTTTTGTGAATTCATGATATCATATGAGTTAGAAACATGGAAATTTGGTTGTTCATGATGTATAATTTGATGAATTAACCTATGCTTAAGATGTGCATGTAAGGTGTTTGATAAAATGCCTAAGGAACTAGAAATCATGCAATATAGCTAAATTGTGACTAAGTGAAGGATTCAGGATATGCTCTTACGTTCCAACGACTTCTTTGATTCATAATATGCCTTGTAAATATTGTTGTAATACTCATGAAATATTCTTGTGAGATTAGCTATGTTTACTTGCAAATCCTACTTATGCACAAGATGCATGATAACCATGCAATCCACATGATCTTCCATGCTATTAGTATGTGTTGCCAATATGATTATGCAATGAACATGATATTAAGATTGTGCAAGTACTTCCATGTGATATTTTATCCTTTCCATGCAATACATTGTTGATAACCATGCTTAGTATGAGATCCCTACTTATGATATTATAAATTATGGACTCTACTCTTATGATCACGTCAGTCATGTGTGTCAGTTTTCTTCCATCGAGTCCTGGGGGTACTTGTACCCGGAAAATATAGTTGTGTGCCTAGAGCCATGTCATGTTTTCACGATACTCTCAGTCAAGTCATGATCTATAGAATTTAGTCAGTCATGTGACTCAGGAAAACACAGTCAATCTCAGTAATCTCAGTAGTCCAGTAATCTCAGTAATCTCATTGCTTAGTAACTTCAGTAACCTCAGTATTTACAATCAATCTCAGTAATCTTAGTGCTCAGTAGCTTCAGCAACCTCAGTATTCACAGTCAATCTCAGTAATCTTAGTTGTCCAGTAATCTAAGTAATCTCAGTAACTTCAGAAACCTTAGTATTCACAGTCAATCTCAGTAATCTTAGTAGTTTAGTTATCTCAGTAATCTCAGTGCTCAGTAACTTCAGAAACCTCAGTATTTATAGTCAATCTCAGTAATCTCAGTAGTCCAGTAATCTCAGTAATCTAAGTGCTCAGTAACTTCAGCAACCTCAGCATTCACAGTCAATCTCAGTAACTTCAGCAACCTCAGTATTCACAGTCAATCTCAGTAACTTCAGTACTCTCAACCAATCCTCAAAACTCAGTACATTTCGTCAGTCATTGGAATCTAGTTAACTTAGTTTAGCTCTGCTAAACAATACCACTAGTATCAGTCCAGTTAATCAGTATCAGTTCAGCTAATCAGTTCAGTTCAGTCATTTAGTTCAGCTTAGTTATTCATTTTAGTGTCCTTCAAATGGGAGTAGAGGTTAGCACTGAGTGAACCCAAGGATGGGAACTCACCCGTCAGTTCAGGGTGTGATTCTTAGTAGCAATCCTTATGTTCCAGAACTACGTAGCCAGCGTAGGTTGAGACATCTTAACCCATCAGCTTAGGGTTGATGAGGTGTCTTGACTCATTAGTTTAAGGTTCCCACCGTTCTCATTGAGTACCCTCCAGATAAGGGTCACTCACAGCTGTCCTTACCAGTGCCGCAGTATTGATACCCCTCCAGTCGGGGCAGAGATTGGACCCCAGCTTAGCCATAATGGCATACACGGGGCATGTCGGTTAAACACTACCTCCCACAGTTTCAGTATCAGTCTTAGTCAAAGAACTCAGATAGTTCTTCAGATTTTAATATATCAGGACTATCAGATACAGTCAACTCAGAAATAGAATTGAGCTCAGATAGTTTTCTTCGTATTTATGGACTGTCAGATACAATCACTTATGCTATCAATCACAATAGTTTTCAGAACTCATGTTATTAGTACTCAGCTTCAGGACTGTCAGATACAGTCAATCAGACTAGTTCTTCATAATTCGAACTGTCCAAAACAATCATTCCTTTATCATTATTATAGTATTAGTCTCCCAGTATTCAGTAATACAGTATCATATCCATCACTTATTAGTGATTTACATATCAAAATCAGTAAACTCAATCTTTCAGAATCTCATTATCAGTACACTCATGTTGTCAGTATTCAGACTCAGTAGTTAGTATCTCCACGAGTTCAGTTACAGTTACGTATACATGTATGTACTCTCACGTTCATAGTAGTCAGTATTTTTCATGCATATAACACTTTGCATTTAGCCTGCCTCACTTGTATACTCAGTACATTCAGACGTACTGATGCATTTGTGCTATGGTGCTTTCTCTTATGTTACACCATAGGTTCAGAGGCATGAGCTCCAAATCAGCAGTAGATTCCAGGATCAGCAGTCAGAGTTAGACGTGAGTCCTCATCCTTTGAAGACATGATGATTTCATTTCTATTTCAATTTTAAGTTTATTTCAGTAGTTGGAGTTAGTTGGGGACATGTCCCATCAATTCCTTATTCAGTTCAGTTAGAGGCTTTCTGACTAGATGTCAGATGAGATGTTGAGAATTCAGTATTTATGTTCCTTTTTGGTATTGTTATACCATATTTTATTCAGATATGTATCAATATTGAACCATATGGCCTTACAGTTCCTATTTCCATATATTTTATGAGATATTATGCAATTTATAGGTACAGATATAAGTCATGGGTTAGCTTGTGGTCCCTCGGGGTCATGAGCACTGTGTAGCATTCCGGTTCAGTGAATCAGGGCATTACAACCCTTCTGGAAAATGGCACATTACTTTCAGAAAAAAATGAAGTCTCTCTTTATCTTAATCTTTGTTGGGGATAATTTTGTTTCTAGTTTTTATTTTTTATTTCAAGAACCCGCTTGAAGAACAGGGTGATGAATCTGTAAGTCGGGATGTCCACCTAAACAACAGGGTGATGAAATGAGATATTGAAGAAACTGCAAGTCAGAAACCCACCTGAAGAACAGGGTGATGAAATGGAAAGACAAATATGGCAAGTTAGAAGCCCACCTGAAGAGCAGGGTGAATAAATGAAAGTCGGGCAACGAAGTAAAGCATTGGAAAACCAAGCAACAAGTTGAAAGAAATGGAAAGTTAGTAGCACGCCTGAATAATAGGGTGATAAAGCTCAAGTAAAAAGTCAAGGAAAGCTGCATAGATAGGATTCTGTAACTTCATTTATGTTTTGACTTGTAATTTTTAATTTTGATGTAATGACAGAGCCGCGGACCGGAACCTCGATGGGATCTCACTCGACTCTCCAACTCGGTATAGTCCACCTCCTTCCGATCTTGTAAAATACCGATCACTTGATTCCCTCATAAATCGGGTAGTAGGATGTTCGTTAAGACTTGGTTTCCCTTCTTTTTTTTGTTCTTTTCTCGAATAATGATCGGGATAAAATTCTGTCTCGTTTTCTACTTCTTTGTATGAAAATAATCAGTGTTTACATTCAAAGGGGGCATAATGAAGACACGTAATTTTGTCCCGTTAAAAATAATTCTTACTCCGTTATCATGCACTCTAACCTCGTCTTATAATTTTCTTCAAGAAAACAAATAAAATAACCACTTCATTTTATTTATTTTTGTCTTTATCCAAATAACAAATCTCAACCAATTTTGTCTTCTCTTTTAAAACCTCCCAACAACCCATCTAATCAAAAATGGACATCTATCGCTTACCCCTTCTACCCACCTCACGTGACCCCCCTCCCTTCCCTTTTCTTGCCCACAAAGAAAGAATTTTATACCAAGACATTAGAAAACAAAAGGAGGAAGTTTCCAGGAAAGGAAAAAAAAGACACCTCACTGGTGGACCCCGCAATCCTTGAATATAAGGTCATTTCTTGAAATTGAACGGGGGGATTCATGGGAAGAAAAGAAAAAAAAAGGGACCCTTTCCATTATTGAACATACAGAATTTCATTTCTTCCTGAAAGCACACGATAGTAGCCATGGATGAACTTTATTTTTCTTTTTCTTCTCCACGACACACATAACACTCAACTTCACTAAATACACAGAACACTACTAGGCACATACTCCATTTTTTACACTTGATTAAAGAATAGGAACAACACACAAATGATGATTGAGAGGTGAAACAGAAAGAAAAAAGAGTGTTTGGAGAGACAGACACAAGAAGGAGAATAGAGAGAAAAATAGAGGAGATCTCGAGAGAGAGAAAGCTGGTCGGAGTGAGGGAAACAACGAAGGTAGCGTTTTCTGGTTTGAATCAATTTTGCAATAGTTTCGAGTTCGGGTTTGGTGGTTTTTGTAGCAATTTTTGTGTTGGTTCATCGTTCTTCATATTGGATCGAGGATTCAGTTTTGGATCTCACTTTTTTTTGATACCGGAGCTCGGGTTCGAATTGAGGTTCCGAATCAAGGTTCTTCGGCACGCGGATTCGTCCTCTCAATTTACTGATATTTGGAATAAAATCCTAATTGAGGTCCAATTCTATCTCCCTTTTAATTTTACGTAATTTTGGGTGATTTGTGTGTTTGACATGCTTGAATTTTGTTGTGTGTGGTTGATGTTGGATTAGATAGTCGAAGAATTGGTGAATTAGTTTTGACAATGAAATTGGGGAAGATGGGAATTGAAAGTTAATAAAAATAAATATTTTTGTGTTTTGATTCATCAATTGTTGTTAAATTTGAAATGGTTATTAATGTCATTGAACTAGACAGTATCATGTGTTATTCCGAGAATTGATAGGCAAATCTTAGGTTTGGGTAGGCAAATTTAGAAATGGTGAATTGTGGAATGCTTGGAATATATGTTGAATGGTTTTGTTTATCGCATTTGGATTTAATTATATCATTTGGCCGGGGAATACCCCGAAGTACTTGTATTATTTTATCCGGAAAATGCCCCAAAGTATTTTGTACTCGAAGGACGTCCGTGATGAAGGCCTGCGGCGTTGGGTAAAGAAAGGGAGCATAGTGAAGATTAGTATAGGTTAGATAGGATTTATTTTTTTGCATTTCTCTATTTTGAACTGTATAAATTGGACTGAACATTACATTTTTTTGGATTTATTTTGTTTTGTTTGTTTGATTGATTGTTTTAAGTTTTTTGTGTGGTTTGTACATTCATAGTGTAAAAATTAGCCGATACGCTCCACCAAGCAACCGTGGTCGAACCACGGGATCAAGGGGTGCCTAACACCTTCCCCTCTGTCAACAGAATTCCTTAGCCGGAATCTCTGTTCACAAACCAGTCTTTTTAAGAGTCAAAACATTTTGAAAAGGATTTTCCAAAGGTGACTTGGCACACCGGATTATGCCAAGTGGCGACTTTGATTTCAAATGTAAAAACAATCCTTCTTCGAAACAAATCGTTTTCTTTTATCACTTAATAATAAAAACCCTTTCGAACTTAAAACGAATCTTTTGGAGTACGAAAAAGGGGTGTGACAATTGTGATGAACAACGTTTACATGTCTAAATCTATCTAGAATTCAATTAATGAAGTGTGAAATTGTCTGAAAACTGATGGATTTCGATATTTAGAAGAGCCTTAAATGACTGGAAAATTGATAATAGTATCTGAAACTGTTGCGAAAACGAGAGAGCCTTACAAGTTTTCAGATATACCAGACAAAAGCCAAGATGGTTACTGGACAGTAAGGGGATATTTTCACAAAGATGTGGATTCTGGATAAATCTTTTGCTTCCTTCGCCTTTCTTTCTATCAGAGTTGTGATCTTGTTGTTAACTCATTTTCATTCTAACCGCCTTTTTTAGTATAATTTCTAGAAACAGCATTGAAGCATGATACTTCGGTTGGTGACATTGAAGATGCTGTCTCGTCCACACCTCCCCTTCCCACTTCTGTAGTTTTTTGCTAGATTATAGATGAATACTCTCGAGATAATATTTTCTTTGCTTACTTACCAAACACGCTTGGCTAGTGGTGAAAAAAGCATGTATGACATGTGACAAATAACAAATACGAGGTTTCCAAATTGGTTCGAAATGCTTCCCATGTGGACCAGATGTGGAGAACAATGATCATCTCTTCATTCATAGTAAGACAACTTCGAATCTGTCGAACATGTTCTTATGTATCTTAGGAGTAAGTTGGGTAATGACCAAAAGGAATACTAAGTGTTGGTCGTGTTACTCACCATTTTTGAATAGGATGGTATAGCAAACATAGATGGTGATAGGCATACCAGTAACACCATTATCAAAGACTGGAAGTACACCTTCTCGTTTTCCAGGCAGTAGAAGGACAACCCCATCGTGTACTCCTGGAGGAGGTCCAAAGACTCGCGAAGAGAAAATCCTTGTAACGATTCCTGTAAGAACAAGCAGCCTATGTCCTTATTGCCTTGGATTTCCCTGATGAACAAACAATTGTTTCCAAGCACCTAACTCATGAATGATACACTGGTCCCTATTCATTTGGTACGTTGATTAATTGTCTGCTTACTTGTCTTTTAGAATGCCAGATTATATCTTTGACCCAACGTGTTCAACTAGCAATGTTCATGAGCAAGTGGCTAGAGATGTTTCTCTCTCTGCGCTAAATGGGATAAATAGTAGCAGCGAACATAGATTGTATCAGGAAAGAGTCGACAAGGATTCAAGATAGAGGCAAACAAGTATCAAAGGAATCATTGGTTCAAGATTTTTCAAGTTCAACAAACAATATTCTGAATGTTAATAACAGTATGGTTGGACGTGATGATCAAAAGGAACGCTTTTTAGAAGATCTGACTAGAAGCTACTCTGGCAAACACAAATTCTTCCCGATTGTCAAGATCGAAAGAAGTTTACAATCATGTATCAAATTCTATGCCGTTTTGATGTTCATTCCTAGGCTACTGCATATCAACAACGCAATGTAAAGATTATCTTTCTAAGCCTTCTGCATTCCACGATCAAAGTGGATGACACAATTAAGATGAAAGGTGAACCAGTGCTAGCAGATATGCTGCAGAAAATCTTATAGGGCAACAGGTACTCAATTGTTAGGGGAGTCGATCACTGTTGACTACTCGTAACGATTAAGTAGCTTGTTATGCTGGTACAGAGAATCTTTCTACGCAGATGGACTTCATGGATCAAGATGAGAGTTGAAACCTATTTGGAAGTTCAGCATCTTCAAATGAAGCATTACCATCTCAAATCTTGAAAGGCAATAGAAGTTTGGAAAGAACTTATTTAAGTTGGTCGTACTTGGACATCATAGCTGAGTTGCCTAACCTTGAGCTGCTTAAGAGAGGGATCCAAATTAAACAAGAACAAAAAGACTTAGAAAACAACCCTGTGGATGTTCGTATCACGCCACTATCTAGATGTATACATTAGGCATAATATATAAATGTGCCCCTTAACTTGCCTCGGTTGGCATCTGTGTCAACCAATTTTGAGTGTGCATAAGTGAGTAGGCACTTAAACTTAGATAAAGTTGAACAAGCGGACACACACTTCTTACATGACAAATCATGTGAGGTGCACGCATTCTACCTGGCAAGTCACGTGAGATTTTCCATGTAAGATGTGTGTCTACTTGTACACGCCCAAAGTTTGAGGGTGTAGATGCCAGTTGGAGCTAAGTTAAAGGCCCTGTTTATGCATAATTTATTAGTTATGTTTTCAAGGCTCCCACTTGAGTTTTAAAAAGGTATAATACATAAACATGCCCATTAATTTGACCTCAAATCACATCTATATATGACCTCCAACTTTAGGTGTGCACAAGTTGGCACTTAAACTTGTATAAAGTTGAATAAATAGATACACACGTTCTATGTAGCATATACATGTAGGACGCCATGAAAGACAAGACATTGGCCATGTAGAATGCCACATAGGACATATGCTTTAATAGGTCGTCACGAACAACGCAAGAAGTTTTGCCCAAAACTCCTTCGGAAGATCATATTCCTCATCAATCCATAGGCAAGCGCAGGAAAAAAAACCTCAATTTCAGCTTATTTGCTCAAATGTTTTGACAAAAGCTCCGTCCATCGTTTATAAGCAAAACGATTCATTTAATAGCTTGTCACAAAAATATCCAATCATAGATGTGAGTTAGAGGCCAAGTTAAATGGCACATTTATGTATTTAGCTTTTGAGAAGGTGTATTTGACTACATAATCTGTATTTGGCATAAAAATTAGTGGCAGTTATCCAAGCTAATGTGATTTCAGAGTTTCTAACGATCAGCTATTAAAAAGTTTAGTGGTTGCCACCGGACATGGTTTCTTATATTATACTCCCTCCGTTTCATAATAAATGAATTGTTGGATTTTGGCACACGGATTAAGGAAAAAGCATTAAAGACATAAATTTAACACAACTTTCCATTTTTATTCCAAAAAAAGAAAAAGTTGACCTTGTAGTACATTTTTAAAAGTTAATTGATTGTCAAATCATAAGGGCAAATTTGGAAAAAATTCAATGATTCACTTATTTTGAAACACAAATAAATACCCCAACAATTCACTTATTCCGAAACGGAAGGAGTATTGTGCAACACTCAAATAAAAACTATTAATATTCTTCCCTATATTGAGCACATTTTTCTATGAAGTCAACTCTTTCTTTCCTTGTATTTTGGAGCATTAGAGTAATTAACTGGTAAAGTTGTTGTCATGTAATCAGAAGGCCACAAATTTTTGTCATGGAAATAGCCTCTGACAGAAAAGCAAGATAATACTCCGTATAGTAAACCCTTATGATCCGACCATTTCCATGTATTGAATTAATCTTTTTTTTTTTCCACTTTTTTAGAGCCTTGGAGTAACTCATAAAGTTGTTGTCACGTGATCAGGAGGTTACCAATTCAAGCCGTAAAAATAAATTCTGCCAGAAATGCAAGGTAAGACTGGATACAGTAAACCGACCCTTATGGTCCGACCCTTCTCCAAATCCCATTAGTGATGCATTGGACTGCCATTTTCTTCTTGGAAACTACAATTCCAGTTAAGAGGTAACCAACTTGGTTCAGTATAATATATAATAACACCCATGTTGTATAGATATATTATATACCCATTTAATGAAGTCAACTCTTTTCTTCTTTATATAGAATTTTCTTGGTAACTCTGATTGTCTATACATTATTGCCTGCAGCCCATTATGGGTATGCCATTTTTCTCTGTCTTCTCAGATCCTTTTTCTTGGTTACTATACTATAGAAATATATCTTTCTTGCTTCATTCATTTTGTCATTGTATTTGCTGCAGTAGAAGAATTTAGTTTGCAGTCCATTAAACCTTTATCTGGCACTAAGAGGTTAGTTGACCTTCTTGTCATTTTATTACTGGAATGTTTGTAAATATCATCCTTGTACAAGGGATTGGGATTCTTTGTTAAACGGACTTTTCAAGTCTACTTTTTAATAAGTCTTTTTTTTTTGTTTGTAGAGATATGACCCACTTTCATATTTGTGTTTTATTTCTTGTATTATCCTGTCATTGTATTTGCAGCAGTACAAGCATTTAGTTTGCAGTCCTTTTAACCTTTATCTGCCGCTAAGAGGTTAGTTGGCCTTCTTATCATTTTATTATTGCAATGTTTGTATATCATCTTTGCATGTCATAATTTTTGCTCGGAGAGAGATCGATCATCGATCCGAATGATAAAAATAGATGATTATCGATCCGACTTATAATTCTTTTGCAAATCTAAAATGTGGACCTTAAACAAAAACTTGTAATCCTTTCCCTTATCATGCTTGTATCATCCTCTCCACCTTGAAAGGAATTTGTCCTCAAATTCGCACCTTGCAAAACCAAAGAGAGGAAAAACAAGCACACAATCCTCATGATAGGAGGGTTAGTATTAGTACCTCAAATTATATAGAAATGCCAAGGGGGTACACTTTTGGAATACAACCAACAATCCTTTGTTATGATCATGAAACACGTACCACAAGCATCAGAAAGGACATGACTAAGATAGACATCAAGGAAAGAGGATTGCAATCCGAAACTATCACATATGTCATCAATCCAAGATTGTTCACATTTGAAATATACCCATGGGTCCTTTGTGTGTGACATGAAAAACTTAGCATGAATGGCACAAAGGAAGTGGCTTTGGCAAATATCAAGAGATAAAGAAACTACAATGGTCTTAATGGCTTTACTATACCCAAAAAGTAAGACAACCTTCATCTTAGGAACCATAAGATACATTTGTTTCATTACCTCTACAAAGGACCTCATCAAGTATAGTGCCACAATTGATCTTAAGATCCAGCTCAACCACATATCACCATCATTCAAATAAGAAAACTAGCCACCAAACTCCCTACCACTACGCAATACAAATTCAAAATTAACATGGTCATCATCATAGTTAAAGAGGTAGTGTAGAAAGGAATCAAGTGTTAAGACATATTACCGAGGGGGTAAACTTTTAAAATTCAACGAGCAATCCTTTATTTTTACCATGAAACATGTATTTTGAAAATTATAAAGGATAGGGATAAGATAATCATCCAGGAAAGATAAGCATAAGCCGAGACAACCCCTTTTCCAAGCCACTAGTGTTCCGGGATCAAAGGGATGGTGTAACCAAGGGTAAAAGCCGAGATTAACCAATCCTTTTACTAGGCTATCATACAATACTAAAGATTTGTGGCCTAGAATTCTTCTCTTAAGATAAAGCACACCTTTAGTCAAAAGTTTTCCAAGCATATGATTACCTTGAGCAAAACTAGTAGCATGGTTTGCATTACACAAGCTCAAAGAAATATGTCCAATATCGTGGTCAATATTACAAGAATGAACACTAACTTGAGAATTTTGAATCACATCACTCACATGATCAAGTAGTGAACTATCCTTAAGAGCAAATTGACCAACGTATGCAACAAGAGAACTACCAAGGAAAGATTCATGCTTTTCTACACTATGTAAACCCGAAGCTACTTCACATTGGATACTAATATCCTTATCAAAACATTTAAAGCCTAAGGAAGTGTAGAGTGCAGCAATTATACCTCGGTGTATCCCACGGCAGTCCACTTGTTTGGAGCTCTCGGCCGAGGGTGTCACTAGCTCATTTCCTATGTTATCGTGCGGAATCCCTTTTTGATCCTTCTTTGATAGCATATGAACTTGAACCTGTACAAAATAAGGGTCAATTCTAGGCAAAGTGCTAGAATATGGGTTAGTGAGTATCAAAGATCCTTTGTGGGAAAATCCCACAAGCACATTTTTCTTTTCCTTTCCTACTTCACTACCCGCGGTTTCCTTTTCCCTTGCCCTCTTTTCTTCACATTCTTCTTGTATATCACCACTGAGTTTCTCTCCATATTGAGGTTTGGCCTCATTCTCCTTGGACCCTAACTCTCCCTCTTTACCTACTTGGATGGTGTGTTTTCGGGTTAGTGTAGCTTGGGAAGGAGACATTGGATTTAGTGGAGTGTAGGGTCTTTGAATTGAAGGATTTTGGAGTAGAGGATTCGGGTTTAGGGATGGAATTTGGGTTCCAATTCCTCCTTATGGAACTTGGTGGAGTGAGGAACCGCTAGGTCCATCTTGTTCTCGGCTTTGGGAGTAAAGATTGACTTGGTTTGTAGCACTTGATGCTTACAATCTTTGGTGAAAGGTCTCGAGAGTAATACTAGGTGAGGTATTTTGAGTGGTATGAGATCGTGAACTCCTCTGGCTTTTCACCCTCTCCAATCTTTCACTCGTTGAGGCCACATCCAAACCCAACTTCTCAACATTTGCCTTCATCCTAGCCATGCCTCGAGACAAAGTTTCAAGACTAGCTAAGAGGACATTCATAACATTATTTTACACGGTTGGGGAATTGGAATTTTTGGGTTCCATTTACAATTGTACCTACAAAACATGCAAACGTTAGTTCAAAATATGCTAGACATTCTTAACACTCGGCTTCCTCACTTGGTCCTTCAAGTGTTGTAAGCCGTCTATCAATCATTGAGTGCTTAGGAATGAGTCTACTGTTGAGTTTGAATGGATTTCAGTTTTGAAGACTCAAGGATGTTATGTATGCACTTGAACCAAGAACAACTACGAATTGTAAATGAGCAAAGCACCACAAACAACGTTGACACGAAAGACGTACTCAAATACTAGTTCACAACTTAGTAGGTTGTTAGTTAGTTTTCAACTAGTATAGGAGACAAATAGAATGAAACTAATAGAGACAAGGAAATAAATGAAACTAATAGAGACAAGGAAATAAACTTGGAAGGTCCTATGACTTGAGTTTGTTGTTGATGTGGCCTGCAATTTTTATTTTGGCCATTTGGTATTGTTGTTTTTGTTTAAGTTTGATGTTGTCCCACATGAAGTACTCGATCTTGATTGTTTGGTGAGGCTTTTTTGGCTTTTGGAGTGAAAAAAAGCCAGACTTGGAACTCTTTTTCCAAAGGTCAAGGTGTCAATAAGATTTTCACCAACTTTCACCAAAATGGCAAAACACCTTTTTGGCTTTGGTTTGTCCCTTCCCCCTTTTGGATCATTTTTAAAAAAGGTTTGACACCCTTTTGGTAAGTAAGCTTTTTGGGAGGCCCTTTGTATATTTGCCTCTTTGGTGTTTTCTTGAAACTAATTACAAGACAAACACAAAACATTGCCTCTCTCTTCCTTTTTTTTTTTCAAATCAAACACACCTTTTGTTGAACATTCATCTCAAGAACATTATCAACAACAATAAGAACACTTATGAACAACAATAATATTCAAGTCAACCCTTCAACAACACTAAACAAAAGCTCAAATATTGGACCTTAGAATCAAGTGTACTGGATAAACAACAAGCTAATACACGAAACTACTAAGACAAGCAAAATAACACCTATAAATAGACACAAATTAGGCCAAACAACAAGAATGGACAGATTTGCTTCTTTTTGGAATTTTCAGATTTTCAACACTTATTTTTTTTTTTCCGACTTAGAAACCCCAAGATTGGTAGTTTAGGAACACAACCAACCTTATATTTGATACCAAATGATACCAAACAGTATCTACAATAGCACAAAACAGTCCACAAACTCACAAAAACAGTCCATACGTACAAGACATCAAACGAGAACAACAAACACACTAACTTGAAAAGTAAGGAGATAGATAACTTGACCCAAAAAGAACTTATTAGGTAGCAACTAAAGAGTGTATCAAACTCTAAAAACTCTACAAAGCAAGTTAACAAGAACCACATTCTTACAGAACACAAGAGGAGCTCGGTTTCCTCATGCACTCTTGTTTCTAGCCGATACACACAACACAAGAAGAAACCATTTCTTGTGGTGTCAAATGGTGGTCTACTCTCTTCTTGAGAGGAAGATGATATTCAATAGAACAAGTGATTTTTAATAATAAGCTAACTAAGAAAATAAGGCTAAGGGGTTCCTACTTATAGTCTATTACAAAAGAGATGAGAAATAACACATTTACCCTTAATGAAGGGGGTGGGTTTGGAGTGAATAAATGGGGATGACTTGTAGTGTTTTTAAGACATTCAAGGCATGTCTTCACACTTTAATACATACACTCCCTTGGATGACTTAAGACATGCACAACCGCGTCCATTATCATAAATGTGCCTTGTAGTCTTTGTAGCTCCCGAGTTTGGACAAGGCTTCAAAAGGTCTTTAATTCCTTTGTAAATACGAAACGTGGACCTTCAACAAAAAATTGTAATCCTTGTGCTCCTCATGCGTGTATCAAACTTGCTTGTACTACTACTATCAGTGATAAGACTAAACCTATTGCTATGCAAATGCACAGAAATAATGCAGAAGCAGGATATGGGAATAGGAATCAAACATCAAGTTATAGAAGTCAAGGATACAAGAACAAAAGGTGTGATTACTGCAATTTCACTGGTCACACAAGGGAGAATTGTTACAAGCTGCATGGATATCCTAATGACTGGAGAAACAAGAAGAAAAACAACTACAACCCAAGGGGAACAACAAATCAACCATTTTATAGTGGTCAAGGCAGAACTGGAGGATATGGGCAATCAGCCACTGGTCACAATAACAATCAGTTATCAGCTAACAGTTTCCTTAGACCTAAGGCATAAAATTCATGCTTGAATGATCAGTCAAGCAGCCAGGGTAATAAAGATATCAACAATGCTGTTGTAGCAAAGGCACAAGGCTTCTCAGAAGAAGAATACAGATAAATCATGACATTGATTAACAAGAAGACACATGACTAAGAACAACCTAACATGACAGGTACTGTTACTTGTTTATTTAGTCATAGTGTTCCACATGAATGGGTAGTAGACTCTGGAGCCACACATCATGTTGTAGCATACAAAGATGTTCTTTCAAACTATCACAAAATGGATAACTCCATATGTGTTAAAGTCAATTTACCTACTGGAGCCAAAGTTGATATATCACATGTAGGGAAGCACATGTACTTAAATATAAGGTTGTACGAGATGTGTTATATGTCCCAAATTTTAAGCTGAACTTGCTGTCAGTGTCTAAAATGACTAAGCAGCTATCTTGCTTTGTTACTTTCTACCCTGACTTCTGTGTGTTTTAGGACCTTCACAGTGGCAAGGTGAAGGCGATTGGTAAGGAAAGAGGAGGAATATACATCCTTAAAAGTGTATGTGCAGTAACTGGAACTTTTAATAATGTAGCCTATCAGAAACAAGTTGCAGGAATAGAGGTGCATGACTGCAGATTGTGGCATATGAGGCTAGGACATCCTTCTTCTCAAGCATTAACAACTCTCAATATAATAAGATACAATAGTAATGTAGATACTATAAATAAGTGTCATGTATGTCCACTGGCTAAGCAAACTAAACTGATGTTCCCTGATAGCACTTCTAGAGCTACAAAATGTTTTGATGTTGCACATATGGATCTCTGGGGACCTTATAAGACACCTACTTTTGATAATAAATACTAATTCTTAACTATTGATAATGATCATAGTAGACACACATGGTTGCATTTGTTACAACTGAAGTCTGAATGTATTGTTGCCATAAAAAATTTCTTTACTATGATTCAAAACCAGTTTGGTGTTCAAGTGAAGATACTCAGATCATGGGATAGAGTTCATTAATTATAAGAGTAAAGAATTGTTTCTGTGCCTAGGAGTGATACACCAAAGTAGCTGCCCCTACACACCACAGCAAAATGGTGTGGTTGAAAGAAGGCATAGACAGATCCATAATATTAAAAGAGCTATTAGGTTCCAGTCACAAATGCCTATCAGGTTTTAGGATTTGAATGTCAAGGCTGTTGCCTACCTTATCAATAGGTTACCATCTGCATCTATTGGAGGGAAAAGTCCCTATGAGATGCTATTTTGCAAAGTTCCATCCTTGACACATCTGAGAGTAATTGGATGTAAGTGTTATGCTTCAGTTCTACCAAAGGGTGATAAAGTCTCTGAAAGAGCTAAAGTTGTTGTATTGATGGGCTATTCTACTTCTTAGAAGGGCTATATACTTTTGAATTGGTGCACCAAAAAGTTGTTTGTCACAAGAGATATAGTGTTCAAAGAAGACTCATTCCCTTTTGTAGATAAGGCAAGTTTAGAATCACCTGTAGGTTTTATTCAACCAAGTTCACAAATACATGCTGATGTAGATAAAGGAGAAGATGTTTACACATATCATGATTATCACTTATATGAATCATACAATGAGGATATGTCAATACATGAAAATAACAGCATCCAAGATGGGATTACTCATAATGAAACAAGTACAAATGAGCCACCATCAACATCTATAGTAATTGCTCCAAGGAGATCATCTAAAGCCATCAAACAACCTGCTTGGTTGATGGAATATACCTTACCAGGAGTAAAGAAAGGGACAAGCTACCCTCTGGCAAATTATCTATCTTTTGCTAAAACTAGTAACACATATCAGAGATATGTATGTAGTTTGACATTAAAAATTAAACCTCAATCCTACAGTGAAGCCAACAAAGATGAGAGGTGGATTGAAGCTATGAAGTAGGAAGTCAAGGCCCTAGAAGACAACCACACTTGGGAAGTGGTTGACATGCCTCCAGATAAGAACATTATTGGTTCAAAGTGGGTGTATAAAGTCAAGAATAAGGCTAATGGTGAAATAGAGAGATTCAAAGAAAGGTTGGTAGCCAAGGGATATAGCCAACTAGAAAGATTAGATTATCATGACACCTTCTCTCCAGTAACCAAAATGGTTTTTGTAAGGAGTGTCATTGCTTTGCAGTATAACAAGGATGGAACATGTATCAGATGGATGTTTACAATGCCTTCCTGCAAGGTGATTTAGAGAAAAAGGTGTACATGGAAATGCCAGATGGATTCAAAGAAGGAAGGAAACACCAAGTTTGCAGACTGATCAAGTCATTATATGGACTTAAATAAGCATCTAGGCAGTGGAATATAAAGCTTTCTTCAGCACTACTCAATGCAGGATTTACTCAGATTAGCTATAATTACTCACTTTTTACTTTGAAAAGATCAGAAGGAATGGTGGTGATCCTAGTTTATGTAGATAATCTTCTGATAACAGGACATCAGTAGTTTAAGCTCAAAGACTTAGGTGAGCTTAAGTACTTCTTAGGGATTGAAGTTCTAAGATCTCCAAGTGGAGTGATCTTAAACCAGAGAAAATATATTCTGGAACTCATATCTGATACAGGGCTTTCTGGTGCTAAACCATCTTCCACTCCATTGGAGACTAACATCAAGCTAACATCTGCTGAAGTAGATGAAACAACAGGTATTAATGGTGATGTTGTGCTGAAAGATATGACATTATATCAAAGACTAGTTGGAAAATTGATGTATGCAACCATAACAAGGCATGATATCAGCTATGCAGTGCAGACACTAAGTCAATTCATGCAACAACCAAGGAGATCTCATCTGGAAGCTGCAAACAGAGTGGTAAGGTATCTGAAAAGAACTGTAGGACAAGGGATTTGGCTCAAGGCACATCCTTCTACAGAGTTGATTTGTTAGTGTGACTCAGATTGGGCTGCATGTCCAAACACTAGGAGAACTATTATAGGATATGTAGTACAATTTGGTGGTTCATTGATATCATGGAAATCTATGAAACAACACAGTATTTTCAGGAGCTCAGCTAAGGTAGAATATAGGAGCATGGCCTCAGCCTTGGCAGAAGTAACATGGTTGGCAGGGTTGTTTGCAGGGTACCAATCACCAAGCCTATTACCATTTTCTCTGATAGCAAGTCAGCTATTCAACTGGCTGAAAATCCCATTTTTCATGCGAGGACAAAACATATTAAGGTAGACTGTCACTTTATCAGAGACAAGATCAAAGAAGGGTTGGTTCAGCTAATGTATGTACAGACTAGCCAATAAGTTGCAGACATTCCCACCAAGAGCTTGAATCATGATCATCACTCACACCTCCTAAGCAAGATTGGTGTGCTCAACATCTTGCACCCTGCAACTTTAGGGGGAGTGTTGAAACTTATTGTGGAAACTATCACATTTGTACAGCTATAGCAGTTAGTTGGAGCAGTTAGTTGGTTAGCATAGCAATTACTGTTCCATTGGTTTTATTTTGATGTTGTTAGTTGTTGCTTGCATAGTTAAGTAAGTTAGTTGGTGAGTTTTTAGTGAGCTATTAGGAAGCTTCTAGATGCTCGAGCATGTGAGCTTATAAATAGATGCAATCAGCTCACATTGTAACTAACTCTTGACACAAAAATTATCTTAGCTCAACATTTTCTCTCTTCTTCCTTTTCTCCCTTCTTTTCCTTAGAGCGTAATTGCTACAATGGAAGCTATATGTGAATCTGAAAAAAGTAGGAGCTATTTTAACATTGTCTAACTCTGTAACACTCTTGCTAAGTAACAGGCTTGAGTCCCCAACCATATGGTTAGTAGCACTAGTTTCTATGATCCATTTATGAGTATCAAAAAAAGCTAAATAAGCAGAAATAAATGTACTTGTTACATTTGCAGAATCACAAGGCGTGTTGCCTAAGTTGCTTTTGTTGATCATTTGCAAGATTTTCTCATATTGTTCCTTAGTGAATGTTGCATTTCCACTGAGTTGCTCCAGTTGACTGTTAGATACTAGAGCCTGACCTACATCTTTAGTAGCCCATTTCTGCATAGATTTAGAATGAGAATACTGACCTGCACATTGATCATAACCATGTTGATCCATTGATCCCTCATGAAGGCTTACAGACACATTGCAACCTGTGTTTCTTCCTTCATGTTTTAACTCTTTCTTGGCCTTGTAATCTTGAGGATAGAAAACTATCTTCTAGCAGTTTTCCTTAGTATATCCCTTTAGTTTGCAAAAATTACACTGCAGATTAAAGTTTTTCTTGAACTTCTGACTGCTATTTCAGCCTGGACCATTTTTTGCATACATGGCTATCTCAAGAATCTTGGCAGTATCTGCAGGGCTCTGTTTTGCGAAAATTTTGACTTTTGAGATTCGCCACTTAATTTTGAAAAAGAATTAAGAAACCTTTAGAGAGTTACTTAAAACGATTCATAATAGAAAAATCATTTTAAGTTAGAGATTCTGAGTAAGAGATTTCTATTAACGTTTTAGAAAGGTTTTAGGCACCTAAAATGTCCACTAACTTGCGGTTATCCAGACTGTTTGAAAACTTTCTTTTGATTAACTTTGGAAAATCGGTTTGTTGGAAAAGTAATTGATTAAGGAAAAGGTTTTCGCGAAATCAATTTTTTAGAGACTTAGTTAGGGATTTAACTAGGTTCGCAAAGAGACAAGTAAACAAGTAAATGAAAGGAAAAGGGGAAAAGAGGGGAAGTGGTGATTTGGGATTTTAAGCCCAAACCGTCGACCCTGTCCTAATCTAGTTTGGTTTTTGACTCATTTTCACTTGTCCTAATTCTATGTTTTCGAGGCTTTAGCTCGAGTTGCGCTTCACCTGTATTAATTACAAGTTTGACTTCGAGGCCCAAATGAATGAATAATGACAGAAAAAAGAGGAAATAAATGATAATAAAATGACAACAATAGGTAGATAATGACATTAAATAAAGAAACTAAAATGAGGCTCGAGCTTCATCATCGCTTTAAGTATGGGATTTTAACCCATTATTCCTCTTTTGACTTCTTGTATCTGTATGCCATGAAATTTGCTTTTAAAAGTCTCCTAAAGGATGGGCCTCCATGGCCCAGTACGAAACGCAAGGGAAAAAGTTCGTTTGGACTCTCAAGCGGGTTCATGCAAAGCAAGAAAGTAATGACCATTAATATTTGATCAACTAAGAAAGAAAAGGAAAAGGGGAGTTAAAGGAGAGAAACACAAACATTAAATCAAGGAAACAAATAAAAAAAATAAGATGCATGACATATGACTATCTAAAGGAAAGACATCACAGAGCAAACTAACTCCTAGTCAGTCAAAACAAAGCCATAAGGCTAATGAGAAGTGTGAGGGTGCGTTCATATAGGCAAACAACATTCTGAGTCAAAATCTTTCCTATGCTTACCCTCAAAATCCTATAAGATTAGTTGGAAAATAACAAATAGAAAACTCAAAATATCGGACCATGGAGAGGCAATCAAAGAAAATTAGTTTGAGCAAAGCGGGAGAATTTCCCTTACATCAAATGCACTGCCACCTGCTTAAATCTTTCATATTAATTAATGAGTTGAGGAACTTTAGCTAACACTAGTAATCCACCCAAATAATTTACCTCAAACACATCGTTAGAACACTATATAAAACACCAAGAATGAAACACGGGGAATCCCAAACACATAACGAAAGACTCGTTTCTCTTAATGGTCAAAATAATCTTTTCACATATTATAACCTCAAAATTTAAACATTCAGGCTTCGAACGAAATGCGAAGGATGTTCATAAACTGGGTCATTTGAAAGTCAAGATCATATCTTCATTATACAATATCATTCAGACTCAAATACAATATCGAAGGGACCCTACCCATCCTCTTTCAATAAGACAATTACATTTCAATAAGACAATTACATTTCCCTGGGGGATCCAACAAATAGACATATCGACTTAGAATGAAATCGAAGGTGAAATAACAAGTTCAAACTTTACAATACCATAATGAAAGGAACACTGAGATCAGGTAAACGAACTTTGGAAATCCCAAATTTATCAAACAGAACCAAAATAGGAGACCTTGGTCATGAAAAGATCAATAAAATTCCAACAGAACTTTGATAAGTGCCAAAACACGCGACTCTAACCGTCGAATCAGGTAAACAAAACTCTGGCAGCTCTACACTTACTAAACAAGTAAAAATACTGAACCTTACCCGCGAAATTAGATATAACAACATACCCGCACCCTGAAACTATGAAATAAATGCAAAACACGAACTTGACGTAGGATCATTTGTAACAGGATATTATTAGACCTACAACTATTAAAACGTGAAACTTTTACATAATACCAATTATAACATGATACGTCGGCTAACCAGTGAAGTGAAACAGTGGATTAAATCCATGATCAATACCAATACACAGCAGCGAATCGAAAAACTAATTAACAAATTGAAAATCAAGTAGCAGATTACTAAGTTGAGACAGGCATGTGAGACTCAAGCAGTATTCCTTAACAGCTAAGCTGGCGATTTGACACCACATATAATTACACGAAAAGCAGCCATTTCAGCAAACTATGCTCTGTGGTCTTAAAGACCTTTACAACAGACAGCCCAAACAGACAACCCAGCATCATTCACGATACATAGATAACTACTTCTACGAAGAAAGATGGATGAAGCAGGAAACATCAAAATGAAGTAGAAAAAGGGACGAGCATGCATTTACCTCTTTCGGGGCAGCAAACGGAACGATGAGCTATCAGAAAACTTGTTGCTATCGAAATCTCGTGACGTCGACCACCAACAGAGTTTCCCCTTGCTTTATCTCTTAGAGATTTTGAAACCCCCCAGATTTTCAAACTAAATATTTTCAACCCTCAGCTTTTCTGAAAATATTTTGAACCCACCTTTGCCTCTAAAACTTCCAATTCAAAAGAGAAAGAAGAGGAGAAAAGAGATAAAAAAATCCTCATTGACTGATGGGATGCTAAAATTGGGCCTTAATTGATTGGGCTAGGAGAGAGTTATGTGGATTTTAATGGTTTCTGGCGTATGTTGGGCCGTTTGGAGGATGTGACTTTGGGTTTAGTGGTACTAAAGCTGGTCTACCTTTAGGCTATTTTAATTATTGGGGAATTGGCCAATTCTATTTAGGCTTTGGCCAAATTGAAATCAATTGGCCAATTGCATTGCAATTATGGCCATTTGGATTTCGATTATGGCGTTCCTAATAGATTGGCTAAACTGAATCAAAATTCAAAATGAATTAATACCTCATTTAACCTGAGCTTCTTGTCTTGATAAACTCACACACATATGTTTACTTAATTATTTCCGTATAAGCTATTTCAAGAACACGTAGTACTTAAAATCAACTTATTAAAAATATTTTTGGAATAAGACTTAATTAAAATCTAATATTTTAATAAATATACAAGTAATCAAATTATATGATATCATATATATAAAACACGATAATATATAATCTTTACTTAAAGTTTACAAATTTACCTGAATAATTGTGAAAAATATCTTTGTTCAAAAAAAAATATATGTTGTGATTTTATTTAATATTCAAGAAATTCGGGATTAAACTTAGTCGTGGAGAACAAAAATTAGGTGTCAACAATTGCTCCCTCTTTTTGGGTAGGGTGAATGCAAGCAACCCTTGGCAAAGGGAGGTTGACGTTCCTAATTTTGTTCAACCACAAATTCGAATGGGAAAGAGGTGGGTTTTCGTACCAGTTGCAAGAATTATGGCCGAACCTCGGTATTGGGTTTCTCACATATCTCAGGTTACATGAGAATTAAGGTTACTTGTAGTTCATAAGGCTTGATTTAAAGCACAATTTTTAAAAAATTCACAAGTTGTCTCGATTTTTGGAATTCTCGATAAAGCCGAAAAGCTGGGGAATAGAGGGATTTGGGGGGAGGTTGGAATGCAGTCTAGTTTTCTACATAGATCCCAACCTACATATCCCCAAGATTTCAGGAAATCAGACTGCTTGTAGTTCGACTCAATCGGTAGAAAAGATAGTCTTTTATTTCAGACTATCTTTGGCTCAGAATGAGTGACAAGTTGATTGAGTTGCGAAAAAGAGGATTGTAACCTATTAACCATGAATGTGGTATCCTTCACATCCATAGTCAAGAATTTACCTGAATATAATTTCCAAAACTCTAAGTGCGTTGCCACCCGAATTTGAAAGAAAAAGAAAGTTTTCGTCGGTATGAGTTAAGAAAATATCCCAGAGGTAAAACTGAGACAAGAACATCCAAAAATATCCACATGCCTTCTAATAGAGGCGTGGTTAGATGGTGGTGGTGATCATCATTTAGCTCGCGTCTAGAGAGTTTGACATCCCTCTCTAGAGTATGTCCCATTTTGCTACTGAGAAAGAGTTCCGCATTGTGTTGCATCCTCTTTGAAGTCGTCTACAGCTGTTGTTTTGATTTGAGATTTTCATCCTATCGGATGCTCTCGAAAATGCTTCAAGCAAAAAGTGTTAGTGCTAAACATAATTCACGATAGAGGTATGTAGTCTTTTACCATATCTTTAAGTAAGTTGTGGCCTGAAAAGCGGAGTCATCTCTTCATGTACCTATTTGGAATGAAATAACTGGCAATAACAAACACAACAACCCTCTTGGTTGTTGTATAATTGTGACATTTGTCGGTTGAATGTGTCTTCCAAGTGGGGGACACCGGCGATACTTTATCCAGAACGGTCCCTACAACCGTGTAATCT
This sequence comes from Capsicum annuum, assembly GCF_002878395.1. Lineage (NCBI taxonomy): Eukaryota > Viridiplantae > Streptophyta > Magnoliopsida > Solanales > Solanaceae > Capsicum > Capsicum annuum. The sequence goes on from NC_061119.1 coordinate 215,288,231, forward strand.
TGTGCTGGAGTGGCAACCCTTTTGGTTACCTATATCACTTGTTGTATGTGGAATGAAAACCTCTCCGGTTATAGCCGATGATCAATTTATAAGTTTTTCTTAAATTGTCAATCTTTGGATAATCTTGCGCACTATTTGACGTTGGATACGAGGAAACTTATAGATATCCTTTGAATTGTTAGCTTTTAGGTAATCCTGCACATTATTCGACTTTGGATAAGAGATGGCTTATAGATATCCCTCTAATCGCTAACTTTCAAGTGTTCCTGCACATCATCCGACCTTGGATACAACATGACTTATAGATAATCCCTTAAATTGTTAGTCTTTGGGTAATCATACACATAATCGATCTTGGATATGATGCGGCTTATAGAGAACCTTTGGACGTATCAATTTGATAATTTTGCATATTTTTGGTAAGGATTTAGTTGCGACTTATGGATAACCTTTGAACTATCGACTTTTGGGCGATCTTTCACACTATACAGTTAGGATGTTGTTGTGTCTTACAGATGGCCTGCAAGCTATCAACTCATAGGTGATCTTGCATACTATCCTATTTCAAATAATATGACTTATAGATGACCCTCAAATTGTCAATTTCTAGGAAATCTTATATATCATTCATCCTTAGATAACAACTTAAAGGCGTCCTTTCAAATCGTGTGCTCTTGATGCATTAAGATGTTGATTTATAAAATAATAAGATATCCTTGATGCCAACATTGTGTCTAGCACGTCAATAGATATATTGAATGCTGATGATATCCTCGACACCAGCATTGTGTCTAGCGCATCCACATATATATTGAACAGCCATCTTGGGTGATGATATAAGATGGCCCTTGCGGCAATGATATGCGATTGCCCTCGCAGCAATGATATGTAATGGCCTTTGTGACAATGATATGTAATGGCTATTGCGGCAATGATATGTAATGGCCTCTGCGGAAATGATATGTAATGGCTTTTGCAGCAATGATATGTAATGGCCTTTGTGGTAATGATATGTAATGGCCTTTGCGGCAATGATATGTAATGGCCTTTGTGGCAATAATATGCAATGGCCCTTGCGGCAATGATATTCTATGGCCTTTGCGGCAATGATATGCAATGGCCCTTGTGGCAATGATATGAAATGGCCTTTGAGGCAATGATATGTAATGGCCTTTGCGGCAATTATATGTAATGGCCTTTGAGGAAATGATATGTAATGGTCTTTGCGGCAATGATATGCAATGGCCCTCTTGGCAAATTTTAAAATAATTTTACCTGAGTTCATTTGTCTGCGTCTTTCTTTCTACATGTACTTGTACTCAAGGTAGATGATTAGTAGACACAAAGTCGGTTTTGCTAGCGACTATTTTTAGGCAACTTCTAAATACAATATTTACAAAGAAGACAATACACCTTTGTTTGTGTTCCATGATCTCAAGAAATGAGGTGGACAAATCAAAAGGTCCTCAATAAATGGGTATTAAACCCATTTTTAGGGCTACCCTAAATTACCATTCTTGAGCATTGGTACTCTGGTGTGGCTCCCAATTTGCTGGGGATTTTTGAAAGAAACTCTCATTTTTTTGTATTGATCCCTGCATCCACAGAAAAATGATTAGTTTTAATGAAATTACTCTGTGTTGACCTTCTTCGATCCTTGATTTGCTGTTCGCCATCTCTTGGGCATTTTGCCATATCGGTACTTCCGTCCTGACACTTCATCCCGAGTGATGTCTAGGTAAGTACTAAATAAGTGAGTTGTAAGATTTTTGAAAATAGTCTTAATTTTTAGAAAATAGTTTCAAAAGCTTCTGTAAAACTTTAGAAAATCTCTGCCAGTCATGTCATGTACTAGCTCAATGAACGTCCTCCTCATGGTTTTGACTATATTCGACGAATGATTCCCAAAGCTCATGATCATTGTTAGAGGTTTTCTTCAAGTAGTTCTATCATAGAAAGAGATTGAGCTTGCCTAGACTTTGTCGCAGTTGACTACTTTAAAAGTTTGGCCTTAACCTCTCGTGCTGGGGAATTTGAGATATGTTCCAGCATCTGGTGGAAATTTTGAGGTCTTCCCTCAAAATTTTTGCCCCAGTTTAGAGTTGTTTGAGATGATACCAATCTGAGTGGATCTGAAGTCTTTGCTGATCTTCAGTCTCTTTGTTGGATGCCGATCTACTCTTGTGAATTTTCGAGATTCCTTCTCAAAACTTCTTCCCCAGTTTCCATTTTCTGGGGTTATATGATCGGGCCATTGGGGCACCTACGTATCTCGTTGAAACATGAATCAGGTCAAATGTAGTTCAGAACTACGCTAGGGATATACAAAAGAAATTAATGGGTTGACCAATGCCAACATAGTCCACCTACGTATCCCTTTTATTCGGCATTCAGGTCATCACGTAGTTCATACATAGGGTGAAAGGATAAATTGTCCTAAGGGTTGACCAAAGCAGCCGCCTACGTATCCCTTTCTTAGGAATTCAGGTCAAACGTAGTTCATACATAAAGGGAAAGGATAAATTGTCCTAAGGGGTTGACCGAAGCCAATATAGGCCGCCAACGTATCCCTTTCTTGGGAATTCAGGTCAAACATAGTTCGTAAATAAAGGGAAAGGATAAATTGTCCCAAGGGGTTGACCGAAGCCGACATAGGCCGATTATGAATCCCTTTCTTGGGAATTTAGGTCAAACGTAGTTCGTACATAAAGGGAAAGGATTCTAGGCAGTTACATACTAGAAAAAAACATTACTACGAACGTGATTACAAGTAAATTAACTAAAGAAACACGAAAACTAGAACGTCCTTCAAACATAATATCTCTTTACCACATCAGAATTGATTGGTTTGGTCCACTCTGTGCTATCCATCTATGACAAAATCAGAGCTCTTCCAGGTTGGGCTTCTTTTGATTTTCACATTCCTCTATATCTACTACTAGCTGCTCCTTATCACCTTATCTGTTCATCATTATTTCCTTTGCCTTGTTCGTCTAACCCTTGACATGACATGACATTGGCAGGTTTTTAAATTAATGCTACCAAAATAAACCAAGCTAGATAATCATATTTTAAAAAAATAACTTCTTAAATAAAGGGAGGCCTTTTCGAAAATAAATAAATAAAAACCATGGATTATGACCCACATAAATGTGGGCCCATGCCTTTTTGAAAGTTTTAAAACACGAAACAAAAATTTGAAACATAAAAGGGTGGATCATGGGGCCTTCTCTGGATCATCACCGATTTTAAAAACTATTAGTAATTGCCCTTCCATCTACCACGACGGGTGACGAATTAGGAGCAGAGTGGAAGTCTAATTTTGTAAAGCCTCTCCTGGTGCAACCTTCTTTACCCAACTGTGTTTTAAAAAATCTTCCGGTACAACATTGCATCCCTTGAACAGATTTCCTATCCCATCCCCAAGACCATCATTATTTAACATCTATTCATCCTCTATTTCAATCATGTTAACTATAGGTCCCCATTGGTTGGGCAATGGATTACTATTAACATTTGGTGTAGGTGCCTCGAGCGTGATGACCTTATGATCGATTAAATCCTGGATCCTATGTTTCAGGTAGATACAATCCTTAGTACTGTGCCTCACTGCTCCTTAATGATAGGAACAATGTTGACTTGCATTAAAAAATCAAGAGTTAGGATTGACAGTCCTTGGCTGTATTGGTTGCAAATGACCAGCATTTCTTCAATCTTTCAAAAAATTGGGTGCGACTTTCATTTTGTGGTGTGAAGTTTTGGGGAATTTCTTTTCGTGGTTTGGATGTGGGGGGTTATAATGGATTTGATTTGTAGGAGGAGGTACTTGGTGATAATTTGGAGGCGCTTGGGAATTTGTTGGGTTATTTTGAGGAGTGGATTGGAAATAAGACTGATAATTTGGATGTGGAACTAGGTATTGGGGAAAGATATTTGCCTGTGGAGCTTGGTATGAGGATTGGAGGTTTGGGAGTGGGGCTCGGTATTGGGGGGAGATATTTAGCTGTAGAGCTTGGTATTGGGGGTGGGCATAGAATACATGTTGAAAGCTTGGTGATGGCGGAGAAGAGAAAACATTCCTAGAGTTGATCTTCTTTTTTGTTTTTTGCAATAAGATTAGCAGAAATCGTGCCTACATCTTCCTTTTTCTTCTTCGAAAACATGGCAGCCCTAGATAATGCCGGGGTCTTGGCAATTTTCCCTGTACGAATACCTTCTTCCAATGATTCTCCTATTTTTACTAAATTCGTAAAAGTTTCCCTAACATCTGACATCATCCTGGTATAATATTCTATTTCTTGTGTGCGAGAGAACATGGATACCATTTCTTCCTCGGACATGGGGGTTGCACTTTGGCAGCTTCTTTCCTCCAACGAAAAGCATAGTCTCGAAAACTCTTATCATTCCTCCGTTTGATCCGATCTAGTGAATATCGATCACGGACTATTTCAATGTTGAATGCAAACCTGTCAAGGAAAACCTTGGCTAATTCTTTCCATCCTGTCCATCTTTTCGGCTCCTGAGACATGAACTATTCTAAGGCTTTGCTGCTTAAACTTCGACTGAATAGGCATATCAACAATGCCTCATTTTTACCTATCCCTATCAGTTACTCACAGTACCTTCTCAGATAGTCCATTGGATTTTTGGTACCGTCAAATATTTCAAACTTAGGAATTTTGTACCCATCCAGTAGGTCTACTCCAGGGTGAACACATAAATCGTCATACCCCAAACTGTCGTGGTCCCTGACTCCATGAGACTCTTTGATCCTCATGATCTCTTCCTCCATAGCTAGTAAATTTCTTTCATGCTCGGTCCTCCACTCTTTCTCATTCTCCTCGTAATGGTCCATCTCGCAATTAGAAAGGAGTTCATAGATATCAGGGGATACGATGGCCTGAGAGGGATTTGGAAGGGAGGCTTGATTTTATGGATGAAAGGAATTTGGTTGGTAAGTGGGGAGGAAGTTTTGGAAATTGGGAAGGTTATGCGGACTTTGCGATTAGTTTAACGGAATCTGAGAAGGATTTTGTGGATTTGAAAATGAATTTGGGGGATTTGAAGGTAGGTTTGACGTATTTTGTGGGTTTGAGAGTGAATCTTGCGGATTTGGGAATGCATTTTGTTGATTTGAAAATGTGTTTTGAGGATTTGGGAATGGATTCAGAGACGGGTTCTGTGGATTTTGCAGAGGGTAGACGTCTGGGTTATTTTCATGATTGGTATTTTGGACAAATGGAGGAGCGGAGACGGACAATACATTATTTGGCTGATCCCCAAGAGTAGGGGTACTGAGGGGAGGAATTTGGAGTGGAGTCCTGTGTCCTCCTGGAGCGGGGGCATTGACGGTAATGGCCAAGTTAGCCAAATCCAGAGTGTGATTTATTTCTTCTGAAGTATTTCTAACTTTCTTGCAAGTTCCGCAATCATCTTATTCTGCTCTGCTATCACATTGTCCCGGATAGTCAGTGTGCTTTCTTCATAATTTTCTATCATTTTTGAATGATTGTTAGAGGATGGGATTTTGTGCGCTTTCGATCGGGTGAAGTAGAGATGTTCTGCCAGTTTATGTTAACACAGAGTAATTTCTATTATCTGTAAAGTAAAACAACTCAAAGGCAGATGTGTTAGTTTCCGTATGTGATAAGTAATGCAAAATATTTGACAGGAAATAACCACATAGATTTGTTTGAGTCATAGCCAAATTCATCCATACGACATAGTGGATAAACTTGCCTTTGATCCAAACAAATGCACATAAGCACATAAAATAGTTATATCACACAAAACATAATAATGCATAGCCTAGCTGGGGTGACCCTTTTTGAGCCAAGGGTTCAGGCCTACGATTTTTGAAAAAAAATATATGCTTGCTTAAGGTCAATCAATTATCCCCCAACTTTTGTAAACTCTAAAAGGGCATAAATTCCTACAAAATATATAATAAAAGGGATACAATCTTTAGGGAAAGGGAAATAACATGAAAAAGACACGTTCCCACACTGGGGATAGAAAATACTAATTCCTGAGTGCTTCTTCTATCAACTTTCACCTTCTTAGCTTCGTCCATTTCTTATATTGGTGACATCCATTGATGTTCAAACTGTGCCTTAGATGCAACCTCCCAAATCGATCAATTTCTTGCTTAACTTGCTTCAATTCCTTCGTCAATTGGTGTACGATTGAGGCATACTTATACAAAAGTGAGTAAAGCAAGTCTTCTCCCGACCCCCAATGGATAATAGATTGAATTAGACAGGCATACATTTTCTTCAACACATAAATATGGTTTGTCATTAATTGACTCGGGGTCAATAGACGCATGACAAATTTTCTAATGGGCCAAATACCCCGCTTGGGTATTGGGTCATCCTAAGCTCATGCCTGAAATAGGGTTTTGGTTTCGCTCTATCCTAGGTATCTAGAGTGGGTTTGAATACTAGTTCTCAAGCGGACAACTTGAGTTTGAAAATACAAACAGCCATCAGACGACTCACGTGCTAATAAACTGTTTGTATTTCTAACACATTTTTGGAATTGATCAATAGGGGCCGGGATACCCACGAAACCCCAAAATAGTTTAAATGATGTAGGAATATGCCATGAGATGCGATAATTAAACTCTACAGAATCGACTCACATAAATACATAAACAGTTAATCAAAAGACGAAATTAAACATTTGGTTAGAACCTAGTTAGAGGTCCCCAGCAGAGTCGCCATTTCTGTTTTGCGGAAATTTTTGACTTTTGATAGAGTCGCCACTTAAATTTGAAAAGGAATTAAGAAACCTTTAGAGAGTTACTTAAAACGATCAAAACAGAAAAATCGTTTTAACTTAGAGATTCTGAGTAAGAGGTTCCTATTAACGTTTTAGGAAGGTTTTAGGCACCTTCAACGTCCACTAACTTGCGGTTATCTAGACTGTTTGAAAACATTCTTTTGATTAACTTTGGAAAATCGGTTTGTTGGAAAAGTAATTGACTAAGGAAAAGGTTTTCACGAAATCAGTTTTTTAGCGACTTAGTTAGGGATTTAACTAGGTTCGCAAAGAGATAAGTAAACAAGTAAATGAAAGGAAAAGGGGAAAAGCGGGGAAGTGGTGATTTGGGATTTTAAGCCCAAACCATCGACCCTGTCCTAATCTAGTTTGGTTTTCGACCCATTTTCACCTACCCTAATTCTTTGTTTGCGAGGCTTTAGCTCGAGTCTCACTTCACCTATATTAAATACAAATTCGGCTTCGAGGCCTAAATGAATGAATAATGACAGAAAAAAGAGGAAATAAATAATAATAAAATGACAACAATAGGTAGATAATGACATTAAATAAAGAAACAGAAATGAGGCTCGGGCTTCATCGTCGCTTTAAGTATGGGATTTTAACCCATTATTCCTCTTTCGACTTCTTGTATCTGTATGCCATGCAATTTGCTTTTCAAAGTCTCCTAAAGGATGGGCCTCCATGGCCCACTGCGAAACGCAAGGGAAAAAGTCCGTTTGGACTCTCAAGCGGGTTTATGCAAAGCAAGAAAGTAATGACCATTAATATTTGATCAACTAAGAAAGAAAAGGAAAAGGGGGGTTAAAGGAGAGAAACACAAAAATTAAATCAAGGAAATAAATAAAAAAAATAAGATGCATGACATATGACTATCTAAATGAAAGACATCACCGAGCAAACTAACTCCTAGTCAGTCAAAACAAAGCCATAAGGCTAATGAGAAGTGTGAGGGTGCGTTCATATAGGCAAACAACATTCTGAGTCAAAATCTTCCCTATGCGTACCCTCAAAATCCTATAAGATTAGTTGGAAAATAACAAATAGAAAACTCAAAATATCGAACCATGGAGAGGCAATCAAAGAAAATTAGTTTGAGCAAAGCGGGAGAATGTCCCTTACATCAAATGCACTGCCACCAGCTTAAATCTTTCATATTAATTAATGAGTTGAGGAACTTTAGCTAACACTAGTAATACACCCAAATAATTTACATCAAACACATCGTTAGAACACTATATAAAACACCAAGAATGAAACACGGGGAGTCCCAAACACATAACGAAAGACTCGTTTCTCTTAATGGTCAAAATAATCTTTTCGCATATTATAACCTCAAAATTTAAACATTCAGGCTTAGAACAAAATGCGAAGGATGTTCATAAGCCGGGTCATTTGAAAGTCAAGATCATATCTTCATTATACAATATCATTCAGACTCAAATACAATATCGAAGGGACCCTACCCATCCTCTTTCAATAAGACAATTACATTTCCCTTGGGGATCCAAAAAGTAGAAATATCGACTTAGAATGAACTCGAAGGTGAAATAACAAGTTCAAACTTTACAATCCCATAATGAAAGGAACACTGAGATTAGGTAAACGAACTTTGGAAACCCAAAATTTATCAAACGAAACAAAAATAGGCCACCTTAGTCATGAAAAGATCAACAAAATTTCAACAGAACTTTGATAAGCGCCAAAACACGCGACACTAACCATCGAATCAGGTAAACAGAACTCTGGCAGTTCTACACTTACTAAACAAGTAAAAATACTGAACCTTACCCAGGAGATCAGATAGAACAACATACCCGCACCCTGAAACTATGAAATAAATGCAAAACACGAACTTGACGTAGGATCATTTGTAATAGGATATTATTATCCCTACAACTATTAACACGTGAAACTTTTATGTATTACCAATTATAACATGATACGCCGGATAACTAGTGAAGTGAAACATTGGATTAAATCCACGATCAATACCAATACATAGCAGCGAATCGAAAAACTAATTAACAAGGTTAAATCAAGTAGCAGATTACAAAGTTGAGACATGCATGTGAGACTCAAGAAGTATTCCTTAACCGTTAAGCTAGCAATTTGACACCACACATAATTATATGACAAGCAATAATTTCAGCAAACTGTGCTCTGTGGTCTTTAAGACCTCTACAACAGACAGCCTAAACAGACACCCCAGTATCATTCACGATACACAGATAACTACTTCTACGAAGAAAGTGGGATGAAGCAAGAAACATCAAAATGAAGCAGAAAGAGGGACGAGCGTGCATTTACCTCTTTTGGCGAAGCAAATAGAACAACGAGCTATTAGCAAACTTGTCGCTATCGAAATCTCGCGACGTCGACCACCAACAGAGTGTCCCTTTTCTTTTCCTCTTAGAGATTTTGAAACCCCCCCATATTTTCAAACTAAATATTTTCAACCCTCAGCTTTTCTGAAAATATTTTAAACCCACCTTTACTTTTAAAACTACCAACTCAAAAGGGAAAGAAAAGGAGAAACGAGATAAAAGAAATCCTCATTTTTTTTGATCAACTATTTTGTAGAGAGACTTCTAAGGTTTCTTTTAGGGCTCTCTCCGATTGAAAAATAATCCCCCTAACAGCCTCTAACCTCTACCTCTTTACAGAGAAATCCATCATGCTAGGGTTTCTTTCCACCCTTGAAAAGGATAACATCGGGTTTCCCCTTTCGTACTCATTTTTGGATTCTTCCCAGGGGTTTAAAAATTTTTCAACCTATAAAGTGGAGTTCTCTTCGCGAACCAATAAGAAACAATCGAGTGTGTGAATCTATACCAATGAACCCGAAATTTGTAGAATTGGGCCATTGGGGGAGACACATTGACTCATTCTAGAAGACTCGAGGTCCTTCGACGAATGAACTCACGTGGAGGTCACGCTATCCATGCGAACTGAAAGGGAAAGAGTGCGTTTGGTTTTTTCCTTGGCTAAAAATGGGTCAATGGGTTCTGGTTTCACGGAATATGGGTTTTTGGGGGTGATTTGGTTGCTGGCTGAGGTTGTGGATGGGTTATCATCATCGTTTATGGGTGAAAACATTAATGCTGAAAGCTATCAACGTTTAAATTATTGGGATTATCGATATTTCAGGTTGTTGAATTATTGATAAGGTTGTACGTTTGGTTGGTGTTGTCGTAGTACTACTACTATGTTTCTTCCCTTGGTTTGAAGAAAAAGAAGTTAAGAGTTAAGGGAATTGGGCCGGAACGGGTCACAGGGGGTTGGTATGGGCCTATTTGAGAATAAGGAGGAAAAATCGGCTGATGGGGATGCTGAAATTAGGCCTTAATTGAATGGCCTAGGAGAGAGTTAGGTGGATTTTAATGGGTTATGGCGTATGTTGGGCCATTTGGTGGATGTAGCTTTGGGATTAGTGGTATTGAAGCTGGTCTACCCTTAGGCTGTTTTAATTATTGGGGAATTGGCCAATTCAATTTAGGTTTTGGCCAAATTGAAATCAATTGGCCAATTGCATTGCAATTGTGGCCATTTCAATTTCGATTATGGCCGTCCTAATAGATTGGATAAACTGAATCAAAATTTAAAATGAATTAACACGTCATTTAACCCTGAGCTTCTTGACTTGATAAATCTAACACCCCGTAAAACGGGTCCCAGAGCATCACATGGTGCTTGAGGCTACGAGTATCCCCAAGCTAAACCTTTGAGCCATTTTCATTCAGTTCAACATAAATCAATGGGGTTTCCATAAATAACCCTCAAATATCAACAGAGTAATCATCATTCAAGAATAAAAGAATTTCAGAAAGATAACAAAATACGACTTATTAGTCATCTCCCAACATCTATACTAGTCTGACAAGCCTCTAAGAAAATCAATACAACCAGCGAGCCATTGAGACTTGCCCCAACTGACTCATATTCAATTATCAAATGTAAACAATTCCGTGAAACCAACATTATACATCACGTCCTTGGAACATGAGGACTCACCACAACAGAGGATGTAGAACAGTGTGCCCGAAGAATCACTGTCGAACCTGGAACTGAGCACCTGAACCTACATTCCGAGAAAATGCAGCCCACATCCGAAGATGTGGGTCAGTACCATGGAAAGGAACCGAGTATACGGGGGTGTATGCAGTTGTATAAACATCATCATCATAAATATTTATAAAAAATCTACAGGATGTATGAAAGACTCACATAGCCCGAAGAAAATCATCATAATCATGAGAGGATGAAATAAGTACAATAAGACATGTGAGTCACCATATAATTTGTCAATCACTTTCAGTTCATCAAGAATATCAATTCTCAAAACGTAAATATCATTTAAATCTTTTGAAAGAAGAACTTTCACAATTCCACTTTTAAATCACTTCACCATTTACCATAGACACAAGGAAACACACACACATGGAATCCAACGTACAACCCACGTTCTGGAGAGCCGTGCTATCCTTGCCATCGGAGTAGGACTATCAATATCAAATCCACACAAACTAGTGATCACTATATAAATCAGCCTCAGGCTCACTCCTATAGAGGCACATAGTTCTAGGGAAGTAAGGTCATTTTATACCTCCCACTCAGTGCTAAAGATTTCTCCCAGACTTAGCTCAGATCATTTCAAAGACAATCCACAACAAAATAATTTCAGTAATATATAAATATACATCGGGAGCCATCATGCTTCCCATCTATCAAAATCAACCACGTTGTGGATTTCTTTCACACTCAAGTTCAAAACAACTCCATTAAGACCAAAAGGTCAAATCATTCACAATATCTCCAATATTTAACATCAACGTGCTTATAACACACTTTCTCAAAAAAAAATTCCAATGGGGATTCACGACCCAAATATCAAAATAATGATAAATATCGTTCAAGATTCATGCTTTATATCACCACATATGTAAATTCATCTTTCAAAATCATAAACATCAAGATTTCATAATAATCATCATAAGATATGGGTTCATGATTCAAATTCATAAAAATCAAATAAAGATCATACCTTTGTAAACAAAATTACTTTTGGGCACAAGAACGAAAGAGAGTTCTTGTTGAAAAACCTCGCATACCTTGAATTATGAACTTTAGATTGATACTCATTTTTCAGATGTTAATCGTGCCTTTTAATGATGCTTCTTGGAGTTCTTGAACTAGGAACTTGGAATCTTGAATAAATTTGCAGAATTAATGGTGAACTTTGGAGGTCCTTGAAGTTGGATGTAGGAGTTTAGGATTTTCTTTTTGAGGAAGTTTGATGAAAAATAACATATAATGCTTCTAATTGGCTTTAATAATATGGTTTGGATGGATTTTGGGTGAGTGGGAATGACCAAAACGCCCCTAAAAATCAAAAAAATTCTCGAATCTGTCCTTTGGTGGACTGTTTTGATAGTCTGAAGTAGATTGACCATAACGTTTTACTCCGATATTGAAATTGGATGAAACCAATTTCATTAGAAAGAGGAATCTCATATCTTTCCGTTGATATATAGTATCTCACCAATATCATTGCGTACGAGGAGTTATGATCGTTTGAAGTTGACCCAAAAATTTACTTTTGATAGGCTGAAGTAGATCGACGATAACTTTTTGCTCCGATAGACAAAGTGGATGAAACCAATCTCATTGGAAAGAGGACTCGCAGAGCTTTTCGTTGATATATAGTAGATCATCCAGATCATTATGTACAAGTATTTGTGATTGTTTAAAGTTGGAGAAAAAATATGCAAGGCCTCAGTACTTTTTCCTGCATGTTTTACTGTTCACTACTATTCATGGTTTGATCGGAATGTTCATAACTCGTTGCTCGGGTGTCTGTTTTGGATGATCCACATATCGCTGCAAAGATTATTTGATACTCTATGTAATGGTGGATCATAATATAAGACATTTCGCATGAAAAATTTATAATTCATTCTAGAAGATAGAACCCAACACGTTTACACACAAAATTTCAATGAAAAATTTCCCGAGGTATTACATCATCCCCCCTTGGAAACATTTGTCCTCGAATGACGCTAGACATGCCAATATTAGATAGGGAATAGAGCATACAGCTGAAACCATTCGTTAGACTCATCACCACATCGTTTCTCAATCCGAATGCAACATAGAATGCATAAATTCAAGAAACTACAGCTAAACACATAATAAATGATAGCTGAACTGCTGCAAATTTTATCGAAAGTGCATGATTTAGGGAAGAACGGTACCTTCGGCTTGATCGGAGTTCGAGGAAAATAGGTGCGGGTACTTGGATCGTATATCCGCCTCAGCTTCCCAAGTTGCACCCTCAACAGATTGGTTTCGCCACAACACCTTGACCAAGGGAACTTCTTTGTTCCTTAGTCTTCGGACACTAAAATCAAGAATCTCAACAAGACTCTCATCAAAAGAAAGATTTTCTAAAATGTCCGCACTCAGAGGAATCCACTACCACAACATCGCTAATATGCTTTCTAAGCATGGAGACATGGAATATTGGATGAACAGAGGACAACTCGGTAGGCAACTCGACTTCATAAGATACCTTACCAACACGGCTAAGAATTTTGTAAGGAAAAACATAATGGGGACTAAGCTACCCCTTCTTTCCGAATCTCTTCACCCCCCTCATGAGTGAAATTTCAGATACACTAGGTCACCAACTTCAAACTCAAGGTCTCTCCTTCTAACATCCGCATATGACTTCTGATGACTTTGCGCAGTTTTCAACCTTTCCCTAATTAACTTAACTTTTTCCATAGCCTCAAATACCGAATCAGGACCATAGCCGCTTCACCCAACTCAAACCAACCTATGGGTGATCTACACTTCCTCCCATATAAGACTT
>NC_061119.1:215301987-215348453 GCF_002878395.1 Capsicum annuum
GTCTCCAACTTCAAACTCAAGGTCTCTCCTTCTAACATCCGCATATGACTTCTGATGACTTTGCGCAGTTTTCAACCTTTCCCTAATTAACTTAACTTTTTCCATAGCCTCAAATACCGAATCAGGACCATAGCCGCTTCACCCAACTCAAACCAACCTATGGGTGATCTACACTTCCTCCCATATAAGACTTCAAACGGAGCCATGCCAATAGTAGAGTGGAAATTGTTATTGTAAGCAAACTCTATCAACGGTAAGTGATCATTCCAACTTCCCTTAAAGTCAAGTGCACAAGCTCTTAACATATCCTCTAAGGTATGGATGGTCCACTCAGCCTGACCATCGGTCTGCGGATGAAAAGTATAACTCAAAAGCACTTGGGTACCAAGACCTTTCTGAAAAGCTTTCCAAAATTACGAAGTGAACTCAGTACCCCTATCCGAAATGATAGACAAGGGAACTCCATGCAGTCTGACTAGCTCTCAGATATACAATCTAGCATAATCCTCAGTAGTATATGAAGTATGAACAGACAAGAAATGAGCAGACTTAGTCAACCTATCAACCACAACCCAAATAGAATCATGATGGCGTCGGGAAGGAGGTAAACCAATCATGAAGTCCATATTTATCTCTTCCTACTTCCAGGTGGGAATACTAAACTCTTGCATCATACCACCAGGTCTTTGGTGTGCAACCTTAACCTGTTGGGATGTTGCACACTTAGCTACAAATGCTGCTATATGTTTCTTCATGCCACTCCACCAATAGATTTCCCGCAAGTCTCGGTACATCTTGGTGGCACCAGGATGAATAGAATATCGCGACCCGTGCACTTCAGCCATAATCCTCTGTCTCAGATTATCAACATTCGGGATACACAATCTACCCTACAATCTCAACACACTATCTCCCCCTTGGGAGAAAACCTCTACTTTTTGGTCCTTGACTGACTCCTTCAGTCTGACCAAAATAGCATCTAAGTATTGCTTTTCCTTTACTTCCGAAACCAAGGAAGATTCAGAACTACTCTGAACCCCTATACTACCTTCAGCAGAGTCAAACAACCTAACCCCCAATCTAGCCAAATGATGTACATCATGAGACAACTCTTTATTACCTTCTACCACATGCGAAACACTACCCATGGACACTCTACTTAGGGCATCCGCCACAACATTGGCCTTGCTCGGATGGTACAACACACTCATATCATAGTCCTTTAACAATTCTAACCATTGTCTCTGCCTAAGATTCAATTCTCTCTGGGTAAACACATACTACAGACTCTTATGATCAGTGAAAACATCAACATAGACACCATACAAATAGCGTCTCCATATTTTCAAAGCAAACACAACAGCAACCAACTTAAGGTCATGGGTGGGGTAATTTTTCTCATAGGGTTTCAACTGTCTAGAAGCACAAGCTATCACCTTACCCTTCTGCATCAATACGCAACCCAACACAACTCTCAAAGTATCACAGTACACCACGAAACCATCAACACCATCAGGCAAAGTCAAAACAGGGGCTGAAGTGAGTCGATTCTTCAATTCCTGAAAACACAAGAACTTTACTTTCTTTTGGGTCAAATGAGTCATAGGAGACGCTATAGAGGAGAAAACCTCAACAAAACGATGGTAATATCCAGCTAAACCCAAGAAACTTCGGATATCAGTCGGAGAAATAGGTCTAGGCGAATTTCTAACAGCTTTGGTCTTTTGGGGATCAACTCTAATACCCTCGGAAGAAATGATATGACCCAGAAAAGCAACTGACCTTAGCCAAAACTCACAGTTACTGAACTTGGCAAATAACTTGTGATCTCTAAGGGTTTGCAAGACAGTTCAGAGATGATCGGAATGTTCATCCTCACTATGGGAGTACACCAATATATTATCGATGAATACTATGACAAACATATCCAGATATGATCTGAACACTCGATTTATGAGGTCCATGAAAGCTGCTGGGGCATTAGTTAACCCGAAAGACATAACAAGAAGCTCAAAATGTCCATAACGAGTTTGGAAAGTGGTTTTTGGGATGTCACACTCCCTAACTTTGAGTTAATAATAGCCGGAATGAAGGTCTATCTTTGAGAAATAACTTGCACCTTGCAATTGGTCAAACAATCATCTATTCTCGGAATGGGGTACTTATTGCTTACGATGACTTTATTCAGTTGGCGACAATCAATTCACATACACAAAGAGCCATCTTTCTTTCTCACAAACAACACAGGAGCACCCCAAGGAGAAACACTGGGCCTTATGAAACCCTTATCTAGTAGATCTTTGAGTTGCTCTCTCAACTCCTTAAGTTCTGCAGGGGCCATACGGTAAGGAGGAAGAGAAATGGGCTGAGTATCGGGAAGAAGATCAATCCCGAACTGTATCTCTCTATCAGGAGGTATTCCTGGGAGATCAACCGAAAAGACATCAGAAAACTCATTGACGATGTTAACAGACTGGAGAGTTAGAGTCTCAGACTTAGTGTCTTTGACTCTAACCAAATGGTAAACACACCCCTTGGAAATAAGCTTTCTATCTTTGAGGTAAGAGATAAAATGACTCTTGGATGACACAGAATTCCCAGACCACTCAAACACTGATGCACCCAGAAACTGAAACTTGACCACTCGGGTCCGACAATCAATAGAGGCATAAGAAGAATATAGCCAGTCCATACCCAGAATCACATCAAAATCTACCATGTCTAACTCAATCATATCAACCAACAAGACTCTATGAAGAACGGTAACAGGACACTTTTTATACACTTTCTAGGCAACAATCAAATCACCCACTAGGGTAGAAACTAGGATAGGCTCATGAATAATCTCAGGACTCATTTCAAAATTCACAGCAATCAAAGGTGTAACATATGAGAAACTGGATCCAAGATCCAACAAAGCATACACATCAAACTGAAATATAAGAAGCATACCAGTAACAACATCGGGAGAGTCCTTCTGTTCCTGGCGGGATGGTAAAGTATAGAATCTATTCTGGTGCTGCCCACCAGCATTGCTAGAAGAGGCGCCCTGAGCTGGGGCTGGGCGAGTCACTGCAACTAGAGCACTAACAGTCTGATTCTGGGTCTGAGGGCGATAGTCACGACGCCCTTGTCCATCCTGTGGACAATCTCTAACTCTGTGGCCCATGTCACCACACTGGAAACAACCTCTCTTCTCACCCCAGCACTCACCCGAATGAGCTCTACTACACTTAGGACATAGGGGATGATTTGGCTTACTGCCAGCACTGTACTGGGACCTGGATGTATATAACCTGGTTTTTTGCTACTGCCTACCTCTAGGAACGGGAGCACTAGCAGATGACGGTGCTGGCATAGACGAACAATCCTAAAACTGAGGGCGACTCCCTTCCTGCGATCTAGTCTAACCCTGTCCGTGCTGCTCGGACCTAGCTCTCTTATTCCCTCTCATTCTATCTCTCTTCTTAATCTTGTCTGCCTCAATCTGTTAGGCATGAGTCATCAGCTTAGAAAGATTCATCTCACTATTTAGCATAGCAGACTTACACTCCTTAACTGCATAACTAGATACTCCAGTCATAAACTTATTCATACTAGCCCGATTATCAGCCACTAAGTCTGGAGCATACTTGGACAACTGATTGAACTTTAGACAGTACTCCCTAAGAGTCATAGAGCCCTGTCGCAGGTTCATAAACTCTTCCACCTTTGCCTCCCTCATATCCAAAGGGAAAAACTTATCTAGGAATGCATCCTAGAGCTCTTGCCAAGTTGTAGGGATAACTCCCTCACCTCTACCTTTCCTCTAAGCAACAACCCAGTCCTAAGCAAGGTCTTTCAACCTATACACAGCTAACTCCACACTATGTTCCTCAGATACATGCATCACCTGAGTAATCTTCTGCACCTCCTCTAAAAACAACCGTTGATCCTTGTCAGACTTAGACCCATAGAATTCCGGCGGATTCATCCGTATGAAGTCACAGATCTTGGCAGTAGCTGAATCATCTCCCTACTGCTGTGTAGCTGGGGCCGGGTTGTCCTGACCATTTGCAGTAATAGCTTGGTCCAGTGCCTGAAAGGCTGCCTAAAATTCAGTATGAGACACATTTTTATTCAATGGGTCAGCGGGTTGAGGTTACTGACCATCATTATTTCTTCTTGCTCGATGTGGAGGCATATTTCTGAAAAAGAAGAGCACGAATCAATAACAGAGAGACACTTTAAGCACGATAGACTTCTGAAAGAAAGAATCACACTTCTTCCTTAAACGTCTTATTGCCTCTTGCTCATAGATGTGGCACGCTACACACCGATGATCAAGACTCTACTTAACGCGACTTGTCAGACTCCCTAGGACACCTTAAAACCTTAGGCTTTGATACCAAGTTTGTAACGCCTCAGAAAATAGGTCCCAGAGTATCACACGGTGCTTGAGGCTACGATTAGCCCAAAGATAACCCTTTGAGCCATTTTCATTCAGTTTAACACAAATCAACGAGGTTTCCATAAATAACCCCCAAATATAAATAGAGTAATCATCATCCAAGAATAAAAGAATTCCAGAAAGATAACAAAATACGACTTATTAGTCGACTCCCAACATCTATACTAGTCTGACAAGCCTCTAAGAAAACCAATACAACCAGCGAGCCATTGAGACATGCCCCAACTAACTCATACTCAGTTATCAAATGGAAATAATTCCGTAAAACCAACATCAGACATCACGTCCTCAGAACATGAAGACTCACTACAACAGAGGATGTAGAACAGCGTGCCTGAAGAATCACTGTGGAACCTAGAACTAAGCACCTGAACCTATATTTCGAGAAAACACAGCCCACATCCGAAGATATGGGTCAGTACCATGGAAAAGAACCGAGTATACGGGGGTGTATGCAGTTGTATAAACATCATCATCAAAAATATTTATAAGAAATATGCAGGATGTATGAAAGACTCACAGAGTCCGAAGAAAATCATCATAATCTTGAGAGGATGAAATAAGTACAATAAGACATGTGAGTCATCATATAATTTGTCAATCACTTTCAGTTCATCAAGAATATCAATTCTCATAATGTAAATATCATTTAAATATTTTGAAAGAATAACTTTCACAATTCCACTTTCAAATCACTTTACCATTCACCATAGACACAAGGAAACACACACACACTGGGAGATCCTATAACCGACATAAATCATGTGAGCTACATGGAGTCCAACATACAACCGACGTTGGGGAGAGCCATCCCATCCTTACCATCGGAGTAGGACTATCGATATCAAATCCACACAAACTAGTGATCACTATATAAATCAGCCTCAGGCTCACTCCTACGGGGGCACGTAGTTCTAGGAAAGTAAGGTCGCTTAATACCTCCCACTCGGTGCTAAAGATTTCTCCTGAACTTAGCTCAGATCATTTCAAAGACAATCCACAACAAAACAATTTTAGTAATATATAAATATACATCGGGAGCCATCATGCTTCCCATCTATCAAAATCAACCACATTGTAGATTTCTTTCATACTCGAGTTCAAAACAACTCCATTAAGACCAAAAGGTTAAATCATTCAAAATATCTCAAATATTCAACATCAACGTGCTTATAACACACACTCTCTCTAAAAAAAATACAATTTCCAATGGGGATTCACGACCCAAATATCAAAATCATGATAAATATCGTTCAAGATTCATGCTTTATATCTCCACACATATAAATTCTTCTTTCAAAATCATAAACATCAAGATTTCATAATAATCATCATAAGATATGGGTTCATTCTTCAAATTTATAAAAATCAAATAAAAATCATGCCTTTGTAAAGAAAATTACTTTTGGGCACAAGAACGAAAGAGAGTTCTTGTTGAAAAACCCCACATACCTTGAATGATGAACTTTTGATCGATACTCATTTTTGAGATGTTAATCGTGCTTTTGAAAGATGGTTCTTGGATTTCTTGATCAAGGAACTTGGCATCTTGAATAAATTTGTAGAATTAATGGTGAACTTTGGAGGTTCTTGAAGTTGGATGTAGGAGCTTAGGGTTTTCTTTTTGAGGTAATTTGATGAAATATAACATATAATGCTTCTAATAGGATTTAATATGGGGTTTGGAAGGATTTTGGGTGAGGGGGAATGACCAAAACGCCCCTAAAAATCAAAAAAATTCTCGAATCTGTCCTTTGGTGGACTGTTTTGATAGTCTGAAGTAGATCAACCATAACGTTTTACTCCGATATCCAAATTGGATGAAACCAATTTCATTAGAAAGAGGACTCTCATATCTTTCCATTTATATATAGTATCTCACCCAGATCATTGTGTACGAGGAGTTATGATCATCTGACATTGACCCAAAGTTCGCTTTTGATAGGATGAAGTAGATCGACCATAACTTTTTGCTCCAATAGACAAATTTGATGAAACCAATTTAATTGGAAAGAGGAATCGTAGAGCTTTCCATTGATATATAGTAGATCACCCAGATTATTATGTACAAGGATTTATTCATTTAAAGTTGGAGCAAAAATACGCCAGGCCTCAGTACTTTTTCCTGCACGTTTGACTGTTCACTGCTATTCATGGTTCGATAAGAATGTTCATAACTCGTTGCTCGGGTGTCCGTTTTGGATGATCCACATATCGTTCGAAAGATTATTCGATACTATACAGAATGGTGGGTCATAATCTAAGACATTCCGCATGAAAAATTTATAATTCATCCTAGAAGATAGAACCCAACACGTTTACGCACAAAATTTCAATGAAAAATTTTCCGGGGTATTACAATAAACTCACAAACATATGTTTACTTAATTATTTCCAAATAAGCTATTTCAGGAACGTGTAATACTTAAAATCAACTTATTAAAAATATTTTCGAAATAAGCCTTAATTAAAATCTAATATTTTAATAACTTTACATGTAAAAAATTATATGATATCGTATATATCAAACACGATAATATATAATCTTTACTTAAAGTTGGTAAATTTACCTGAATAATTTTGAAAAATATCTTTGTGCAGATAAAATATATGTTGTGATTTTATTTAATATTCAAGAAATTCGGGATTAAACTTAGTTGTGGAGGACAAGAATTAGGTGTCAACAGGCTCATTCCCAAGATTCCTGCCTGACTTGCAACAGATTTGTGACTCTCATCACTTATGATCATTGCATAAGCCTGGTTCACATTTGGGAGAGGGGTCATAAGCTGGATTTGACTTCTTGCTTGTGTGTAAGTCTCATTCAGACCCATAAGAAACTTAAACAGTTTCAGTTTCTGCAAGTACAATACATACTCTTTGAATTTCTCACATTCACACCGTGGTGCAGGCACTAGAGCCTCAAATTCCTCCCACAAATCCTACATTTCTGAGAAGTACATAGACACTAAGGTAGTTCCTTGAGACAATGTGGCTATTTCGTTGTGTAGGTTGAAGGTTCTTGCCCCATCAACTTTGTTTTCTAATAACTCATTCCAAACTACACTGGCCACAGACTCTTTAGAAATTGCATTCATGATCCAAGATAACACAATCGCATTGACAATTTCCCAGTGGTTACTCCACTCATTTGAGAACTTATCCTTAGAACATGTTCCATCAACCATGCCTAGCTTATTTCTTCCTAGTAAGGCTATACGCATGGACCTAAACCATATTGAGAAGTTCTCAACTCTTGTCAACTGAAAAGATATGATTTGAATGCCACTTACATTAGAGAGACTGAGAAAGAGAGGATGATTGTAATCCAATGAACTGGGAGTGGCTCTGCTTGTTTCAGCAGGAGCAGTTTGATTATCCATTACTGTATCTATGATTGTAAAGTTCTTGATCTTGAATTAACACAGTAGAATCAACCTTTCTCTATTAGTATTCTAGTGATTAATGACTCTGATACCATGTAATTGTACAGGATAGCAGTAAGCTTCTTGTTTATTCAACAATGGAGAAAGTACAGATGTACAGAGTTTGATAATAGTAGAAGAAGAGAGGGAAGGAAGAGAACTGAGAGAGAGAATTCAAGAGATGAGAGAATCAGTATTTATTATTATCATTAGTCATTGTGTACATTGTCTATATATAGACTACATTGTGAGCCGTTAGGATTCTCTGTAACTAATTCGGAAAATAGTTATAACTGTAATCAGGAAACAAGACTTCTCTACTTTTCCTTTTTAGTTCTTCACTTTCTCTATATTTTCAACAAAAGTTCTCAACTCATCTTTGAGCTAGGAGATTTTTATGACCTCAATTCATCTGCAAAGATATTTCCATACTAAAGAATGGGTATTACGTTATCTATAATACCCTTTAACTTGGCCTCAAATCACAACTATGACCTCCAACTTTGGTATGAATAAGAAGACACTTAAGCTTTTATAAAGTTGAACGTGTAGACACACATGTCCTATGTGGCATAATACACATAGGACCCTATTGGACAAGAATTGGCCACATAGGATGAGAATTTGCAATCTTCCTGCATAAGATAACTGTTTAGCATACCCATTCCTTATCCTACTAGTGATCTTGTCTATCAATATATTTCAGTATATCTTGTTCCACTTCTTGGGGGACAATGGAAGCCCAAGATAGCTGATAGGAAGAACCACTAAATAGAAGCCAGATTTTTTCAGAATTTCAGTTTTTTTTTTTTTTCCAGTTTTTAAGTAAACACTTAAATTGGTATAAAGTTGAACAAGTGGGCACACGCTTCTTACATGACAAATCATGTGAGGTGCACGCATTCCACATGGTAATTCACGTGAGATTTTTCATGTAGGACTCGTGTGTCAGCTTGTGCACGCCTAGAGTTGGAGGCTAAGTTAAAGTGCCAGTTTATGCAAAATTCATTAGTAATAATGTTTTTGAGGCTTCCACTTGAGTTTTAAAAAACTTAAGCAGTTTATGAAAAAAATTGTTACGCAAACATTTATTATCAAGATTCAGTGTTAGAAAACTTTTGTATGCATAAGGCAGTCCTGTGCACTAAAATTTTCTCTACATGTGGAGTTTGGAAAAAGGTTGAACCACAAGGGACTATTATACACAGTCATACCCCACATTTTCTAAAGGTTGTTTCCACAGCTTGAACCCGTCATCTTCTATTTTTTTGGATATTTTGAGTTGTCTCTGTGGTAGTGTAGCCATGTGACAAGTTTAAGTGCTAATATAAATATAAAATTTAGCACATATTGTAACGGCACTAACATAGTGAACCAAATTTCCAGTATGGGGCAAAACATAGTGAGTCAAACTTTTAGCGGGGGGGCAAAGTTAGACCTTTCTGCAAAGTACAAGGGCCTTTCTCGAACTTTCTGAAAATTTTGCATTCCTATTTTATTATTAATTACTTACATAATACTCTCCATTTAAAAGAGAATGATCTATTTTGACTTAGCACAGAGTTTAACAAAATAAAAAAGACATTTCAATCTTGTGGTCTTAAACATACCATGTGGCCAAAAAAAATGATCATTCTTTTTTTAATATATCTTTACATAGTTGCATAAGTGACATCTGGGAGGGGTTACGCAGACCTTTGCTAGTGCCCGGTGGAGGTAGAGAGGTTGTTTTCGATGGACCTTCGCTCAAATGCAATAAATCTTATGGTCTATCATGTGTGTGTTTTTATATTCTTTTCTCATAGTATTTTCTCAGTTACTTCTTGTACACCCAAAGTACCATTGGAAGGTTAGTTTCCCTTAATTACTCATCTTTCTGAGTTAATAACTATCAGTTGAGTGACTATTTGAAAATCAACCTCAACAAGTTGGCATACATACCACCACCCTGTAATTTTTTTTAAGGATATTGCTAATTATGTTGGAGAAAAAAATTGCGCCATCCGTTTCAAAACGAATGATCTATTTTGACTTAGCATACAGTTTAAGAAAATAAAAAAGATTTTTTGAATCATGTGGTCTTAAAATGAAGTTATGTCAAAGATACCAAAATGTTCTTTAATCTTATGGTCTTAATTAAATATGACATGTGAAAAGTTGAAATTAAAGTATTACTACTAAAAATAGGAAAGAAGTCATTCTTTTTTAAATGAATTAAAAAGGAAAGTAAGTAGGTCATTCTTTTTAAAACAAAGGGAGTACCTTTTTCCTCCAACTATGTAAAGTGGACCTTGGGTCCACTTTGATTTGTTTGTCCAAGTTTGACTTGACAAGAAGCTATAGAAAATAAAGGAGATTTTTGGATCTTGTGGTCTTTAACTAAAATGTCCTTTAATTTTAATGTCCGACTTTCTAGCAATGTTGGAAAATCCCACAAGTGGGGTATCAGAAGGATGGGGTATACACAGGCCTTATCCCTACCTTTGCAATTACGATTGGTTATCTTTGATAAACCCTCGTACAAGAATGCCATTTTAGTTTTGTTATTGACTGAGCCTATCTGACTGTCCGATGAAATAGTTAAGAGATTTTCGCAGAACTTTTTGAGCGTGTCTATTAGTAACCGATAATTATATGTCCTAGGCGCTGTTAAATATTAATTATTTCCCTGATCTTTAACCAAATTCAAAGAGTTAGAGATTAATAGATTAACTATCAAAGTGCAAAATCATCTGTAGTAACATAACTGACCTGAACATGAAACAGACTAATAAATCGCCTGCACATTGCGTCATCGATAATACCATTCACCTCTTCCATCTTGCAGATTTCAGGTCATTATCGCAAAGGCATATGTGAATATAGTAGATATGGCTCATGCAAGTGTGGCTTCTCTTTCAAGAACAATAGAATCTCTCTTGACATTCAATTCACCAATGCAATCTCTAATCTGTGATCACAGAGAAGAATTTTGCGCTCTTCATGAAAAAGTTAGTTCGCTCGAAGTATTTCTCAAGAACTTTGAGAAAAACAATGTTGCTGGGGAAATGACGGATTTTGAAGTAGAGGTTAAAGAAGTTGCAAGTGCTGTTGAATACACAATTCAACTGAGACTAACAGAAACTGTACTGGGAGAAAATGAAAGCCAGAAAAAAAAGGCACGTCGAAGGTTTCGTCATAGCCTGCAACAAGTAGCAGAGGACATGGATCATATCTGGAAAGAGTCGACAAAGATCCAAGATAAAGGTAAACAAGTATCAAAGGAATCATTGGTTCATGATTTTTCAAGTTCAACAAACGATATTCTGAATGTTAACAACAATATGGTTGGACGTGATGATCAAAAGGAACACTTGTTAGAAGATCTGACTGGAATCTACTCTGGTAAACCAAAAGTCATCCCGATTGTCGGGATGGGAGGCATAGGTAAAACAACCTTAGCGAAAGAAGTTTACAATCATGAATCAGTTCTACGCCATTTTGATGTTCGTGCCTGGGCAACTGTATCTCAACAGCACAACATAAAGGAAATTTTCCTGAGCCTTCTGCAATCGATGATCAAAATGGATGACACGGTTAAGACGAAAGATGAAGCAGAGCTAGCAGACATGCTGCAGAAAAGCTTAAAGAGAAAGAGGTACCTAATTTTTTTGGATGATATCTGGAGTTGTGAAGTGTGGGATGGCATGAGACGATGCTTTCCAACGGAAGACAATGCAGGGAGTCGAATACTGTTGACTACCCGTAACAACGAAGTAGCCTGTTATGCTGATACAGAGAATCTTTCTGTGCGGATCAGCTTCATGGATCAAAATGAGAGCTGGAGTCTTTTCAAAAGTGCAGCATTTTCAAGTGAAGCATTGCCATATGAGTTCGAGACTGTTGGGAAGCAGATCGCAGATGAATGTCACGGATTACCACTAACTATTGTCGTGGTTGCTGGACTTCTCAAATCTAAAAGGGCAATAGAAGATTGGAAAAGTGTTGCGAAAGATGTCAAGTCACTTGTCACAATTGATCCTGATGAACGATGTTCACGTGTGCTTGGGTTGAGTTACAGTCACTTGACTAGAGATCTAAAGACTTGTCTACTGCATTTCGGAATTTTTCCAGAAGACAGTGAGATACCAGTGAATAATTTGATGAGATCATGGATGGCTGAGGGGTTCCTAAAGTTGGAAAATGATTTGGACGGAGAGGCTGAGAAGTGTTTGCAAGAGCTTGTCGATAGATGTCTAGTTCTTGTCTGCAAGAAAAGTCTAGATGGAATAAAAATTAGATCATGTAAGGTTCATGATCTAATATATGACCTGTGCGTGAGAGAAATTCAAAGGGAGAACATTTTTATCATGAACGACATTGTGATTGGAGAATCAGATTCAGAATGTGGAAATCTCAGTATGCAAAAATGAGGCCCTTTAAATGCGTGACTGGTGATGAAATTGATTATTGTCCCTATGGTCTTTATAGGGCTCTTCTTACCCCTGTACATCGTCAGTTGAGAGATCATGACAACAACGATCTTTTGAAACAAACCTATTCTATTTTCTCTTTTGCTCTTAGTGATTCAAAATATTTTCTCAAATCAGAGCTTATTCATTTCAAATTACTCAAAGTCTTGGAGCTGAGACACAGAGAGATTTATAATTTCCCTCTACAGATACTAAGCCTCATCTGGTTGAGGTACCTATCATTGCAATGTGATGAGAATTTAAACATACCTCCAGAAATATGCAGGTTATGGAATCTGCAGACATTTATTGTTCAAGGGTGTGGTCGATCAGTTTTAATAACTTTTCCTGAGGAGATTTGGGGCCTACTGCAATTAAGGCATCTCAAACTGCCCAAATTTTATCTGCCAAGTCCCCCAAGTGGATCTGTTGACAAAGGAAGGCACTTGGAATTTACAAACTTACAAATTATTTCTTACTTGTCTCCACATTGTTGCACGAAGGAGGTTATTATGGGGATTCAGAATGTAAAAAAATTAGGAATCCGTGTATATGAGACTGACTCTAATAGTATTCGGGACTCTGGGCTTCTCAACAATCTTGTCCATCTGCATCAACTTGAAACATTGAGTTTTATATCTTACTTTCCCCATTTTCTAGCAAGTTCAAAAGCTTTTCCAGCAACGCTCAAGAAGATGAAGTTGGAAAGAACTTGGCTAAGTTGGTCGGACTTGGATATCATAGCTGAATTGCCGAATCTTGAGGTGCTGAAGCTGATGCATGGTGCTTGTTATGGAGATGAATGGTATCCAAATGTCCGGGGATTTAGTCGATTGAAGGTTTTGTCAATTGAACATAGTTTTCTCATTTACTGGAAAGCCACAGATGACAATTTTCGTACCCTTGAACGTCTCATGCTTAGTAATTTATATTGTTTGAAAGAGATACCCATTAAGTTTGCAGAAATCCACACACTACAACTGATTGAGTTAATAGACTGTTTTTCCGAACTTGTGGAATCTGCTGCGCGAATTCAACAAGAACAAGAGGAGCTCGGAAACAACATCGTGGACGTTCGTATCTCCGATCCACGTAAGTATATTGTATTTATCAGGGTCACACTCTGTTTCTCATTTCCACTAGTCAAGTTGTACACAAATGTTATTTAGCTTTGCCCCATATTCTTTCACAAAAATAACTTTGACAAAATTTGGTTAAATTTCTTCTTAAAATGTAAGAGAAGTTAACAAGAATATCTCTTATATTTGAGGGTAGTTCAAAATGTCCCCTTAAATATATTTTTGTGCAATTTTGGTACTTTAGTTTAGGCTTGCTAAATGTGAGCACATTTGGTCTAATTGTTACTACCTCCTTCTTTCAATAGTTTTCCACTATTAACTTTACACATAAGAAATAGTAAATGATAGGGCTAGTTTTACCATATTACCCTTTGAATCTAATAAATCTAATGCTTTGGAAAACACATTGAATAATGAATTGTATTTAATGCTAAGGGTAAACTGAGTAAATTATTCATTGGTTTCAAAAGGGACAAGTATTATTGACATTTATTTTTGATATATATAGTGGAGTAAATTTTACAGAATTGTCAAAAAGATAGTTTAATATGAACTCACATTACAAGGTGTTCTCTTTGCATTTTTATTTTCTAGTTTGTTGAGGGATTCGGTGTAGCTTTGTTTCGCTTCATAACATTGATTTCATTGTAACAATTCCTCTAACATATATATCACTTGTGTTGATTTGGAGGCTTCCTCTTGAGTTTTAAAAGATATATGTTACTTTCAAGATTAGTGTTAGAAATCTTTTATAGGTATACAAATAATTGAGGGACATCTCTACATAGTCGTTTTTAGTAACTTTTTAATAAGCATATAATGATGTGATCATGAGCTAAATATTCTTGATATTTCTAGACTTTAACTAACATGATTTGACTGTAAATGGGATATTTTATATTTCCAATTTATATTGCTTTGTTATAGTTAGAAGGCTTGAACTCTTGTAAGTATCGTGGATTCTTCGAGCAGCTTTTGGAAAAAAGAAGACAAGGAGAGGATGAGCAACAAAAGCATTCAATCGTTTTTCTATTCAATAATGGGAGTTTGATTCGTTAAATATCTATGTTGTAATGTCAATTCTAGCTTTTTAATTCTCATTGTGCGGTACTCTTCCTCCTTCATGGAGTTATTTATGTTGTGGGAACTGGATGATGCTTTAGTTTAGACTTTAGTGTTGTGGTTTTCAACAATCTTGTCCATCTGCAGCAACTTGAAACGTTGAGTTTTAAAAAAATATATATTCTAGTTGGAGTTCAGTCATTTATCCAGTAACCATCCCAACGACGCTCAAGAAGTTGAAGTTGGAAAAAACTTATCTAAGTTGGTAGTACTTGGACATCATAGCTGAGTTGCCTAACTGTTAGAATTGTGACCCGAATTTATTGATCCGGCCCTGAAAGTTTCGCGGTGCGACCAATGTTTGTGATTTTCAATGGAATTTGTAGTGGTAGCGTCGGGATTGGGCTGATAGGCCTAGGACCAATTTATATGCACATACTATTTAAGTGTAGGGGTTATTTTCATTATTCAAAAATTACGTCGCCCCACATTGTACTCCTCTCCTTTCCAGGGGCGGAGCCAGCCTTCTTTAGGGGTTCATTCGAACCCCCTTCGACGGAAAAATATACAATTTATATATGATTAAAATTATTTTTTATGTGGTTATAGTAGGTGTTGAACCCCCCTTCAACTAAGTTTTCTTGAATATTGAACCCCGTTACTTCAAATCCTGGCTCCGCCTCTGCAATCCTTGTCAATTTCTGCTGAATGCTTCTCAATATTGAGAATCTTGTCATTAAATAGAAAATATTCAATGATTATATCCTAAAGATCAGTCTTCCTATCACTAAAGATCAACTTTTCTATCCCTCTAAATCTGGTATTCTATCCTACCAAATCTACTCTACTAAAACCACTATTATTCTCTTTAACTACTAAATCAAATTTATGTAATTACACTAATAGACAACAATATATGGTTACATTAATATATATAAAATATTTACATCATGCTAACATCCCCCCCTCAAATTGATGCTGGTAGATCAAGAAGCATCAATTTGCCGACTAGAAACTGATGTCGTCGTCATGCCATTGATTTTGTAAATGCATCAGCTAGTTGAAGATCACTGGACACGTATGGAAGAGTAATGACACCTTTATATATAGCTTCTTGTATATAATTACAGTCTACTTCAATGTATTTGGTCCGCTCATAATAAACTGGATTAGTAGCAATCTGAATAGCACTTGTGTCATGACCCAACTTTTTAGGTCATGATGGCGCCTACCATAACCCACCAGTAGACAAGCTAACCTGTAGTTCGTAACGGCTAGTAGCGGACAACTCAATAACATAAGGAAAAGAATATGGAATATATGAGATAAAGATTAATACATAGACGCAACCCAAAACCTAGTGGTATCAGTACAAGAGCTTCTAAATATAATAAGAGTACAAAAGTGATATATCAAGGAAAAATACACTAATTCAACTTACCTCTGAATACAACTTAGAGGCTATTCTAATATATAGGAGAGAGATAAGTAATACTCCAAACATCAGGAGCTCACTCTAAGTTTCCGAGTCAAGGCTACTCCACACGATGCACACATTAACGACGATAACTCGTACTATGATCTGCAGGCTGCTGAGGTGTAGTATGAGTACCAAATGAATGGCACTCAGTAGGCAACTATCAACTGAGCTCCAAAGATAAAGTAGATATATACAACATATAAACAGAATGAAAACTACAACCAAGTGTCCATAAATCATGTAATAAGTCAATGAGAATAACAAGGGACAACTATCCTATTCATGTCCAAGAGTATAACATAATAAGACTAAGGAATTATCAAGGTGAACTATCCTATTCCAGCTACATTCAATATATGCCAAAGCTATACCGTATATCCCAGGTCAATATACAAATAAAGAATGAAAGAAAGATATATGGTAATATACAAGGCGAAGGAACGACTATACAATAAGAACAACGAAGAAAGGGATATCCAATAGTACAACGAAGAAAGGGATATCCGATAGTACCATGACTTCATATAGCTATATATATATATAAATACATAATGCATAATACATATAAACAGGAGGTCATCTCAAACATAACCTAGATCGTCATGTTCTCATTTTAAGACCTCATTATAATAATATCAGGATTCAATAACAACATACTCAAGATTTCTAATCCATATGGCTAGACATAGAATAATCGTGCATAGTAATGTAATCATAAGATAGCAAAGGCCGAAGACATACCTCAATCCCAATACCGGATCCATGACCAATCTTGTCATAGGCTAACCATAATAATGATCATAACAATAATAATAACAATATCAATAACATCGTGAATAATCGGCTACTCCAGACAACCAAATACCTAGCCGAGCCTATGCATACCCCCACTTCCCCAGACTCGAAAGGTTCAATCTACATAAAACAACACAAGGTATATTCTTCACCCATATCTATGCAACCGTCCTATATCGGCTGATAGATATAGGTGCATATGGGTGGTAGGCGATGCACATACGGGAATGAATGCAAATTATACCATATCACAACTCATAATAACTATCCTCACCAGGACCATCCATCATCGTAATCAACCTCTGGCCTTGCTGAGAATCAATATCATCTCAATAGTATTCTCTGAACTCAAACTGGGTATCAATATCATCATAATATCATCCAGCCTTGTCAGGAATCAATATCATCTCAATAGTATCCTCCAGACTATAATCAGGTATCAATATCATCATAATAACCTCTAGCCTTGTCAGGAATCAATATCATCTCAATAGTATCCTTCAAACTAGAACCGGGTATCAGTATCATCATAATATCCTCCGACCTTATCGGGAATCAATATCATCTTAATATTATCCTCCGAACTTGAACCGGGTATCAATATCATCATAATATCCTCCGGCCTTACCGGGTATCAGTATGTCATCACAATATCCTCCGGCCTTGCTGATACGGGTGTACCAAGATGTCCAACAAATTCACGACCATTCACATGGCCAAGCTCGGGAGTTACAAAAACTCCAAGCTATGTTCATGCAAATGTCCGTGAGTGAGTTGGTACTTGATCCATCCAATGGATTAAATGTTTTCAAGTGTAAAGAGGAGCCTTGGCAAGGGTAGGATGGTCATTTGTAATCCCCCTTTGTGGACTAATATAAATAGATAGTGTTAGGGTTATTTTTGGAGTTAGCTCATTCCTATTATTCAAGAAAAAAAAGACTTGTAATATTGGTGACTTCGCTTTCTCATTGTGGATAGGCCAAAATCAAAAGCTCACTAGTAGAGTGATACTAGTGTTAGATCTTGGATAGAACTAGTGTCTTGGGGTTCTTGAGTTCCTCTTGGTCCAAGTAAGAATTTATTGTTGATATTCATTAGTCTTAGGGTCCTTGCTCATTGTTAGGGTTCTTAGATTATTGAATATTGTATGTCAAGTTTCTATACCTTTTGTAATATTGATAACATTGTCTTGTTGAATCTAAAAGTCTAGTGAAGCCATGTGGGGCTCTTTTGATTCACTAGCAAAATTTTCATTTGTTGTTCTTGTTCTGAACTCATTTTTTTAGAGTCAAAACAAGTGTTGAAGCCTAGTGAAGCCGTGTGTGGCCTCTTTCAATTCACTAGCACTTTGTTGTTCTTATTGTTTCTTCTGGTGTTGGCCTGAATCTCTTGATACACACTTACTTTTATATCATTTTGTATCAAAGCTTGTGGTTGATTTTTTTCCAACAAAATCAATCTTGGGTATGGTAGTTGAAAATTTTCAAAAAAAAAAAACAAAAAATTGCTGAAATCTGAAAATTTCAGAAAAAAAAGGAGAGAAATCTGTCCATCTTGTTCTTGGCCGAGAAAATTGTGTTGTGTTGTTGTCTTGGCCGAGATTGGTGTTTGTGTGTTTATATATATATTTTATTTTGTTTTTTAAGTTTGTTTCTTGTGTGATCAACACAAAAGGTGTCTAAAGCTAAGTTGAGCTTAACATATTGACATTGCTATTGTGGACTTGAAGTGGTAGTATGATGAACTTGAAGTAGGCTGAGTTTGTGTGTTGTTGCTTGACTTTAAAATGGGATATTGTTGGTGAATTGTGATTGTTTTCTTTAAGTATTGTTGTGGTGTTCATCTTGATCTTCTCATCATCTCATATCTTGACCACTATAAAGACTAAAATAGATCCAAAGCAGTTGTAAGACAAAGTTGTAAAGTTGTTTGTGAAAAGACTTGCCAACATCACTTCCTTCACTTATCAACCACTTTTCCTTAAAAAAAGGAGCCTTGTATTGTGGAACTAGTAAAGTCAAGCCTCATCTTTTTGAGTTGGAAAAAGTTGAAAAGTTACAAGACTTTACTTTCCGTCCAAAAGAGAAATCATCCATTACAAAATTGTGAAGATTAAGGCTTCAAGTTGTTGAACAAAATGTATGGACCCGTGACCAATTTCATGCTGCCACATCACCTTAATCACTTTTCACGTCATTAAATAAGATCAATTTGGATATTCTAGTTACTAATTATTGATTCTTAGTTTCTTCTAATTGACTCAAGAACTAATTAGCAAGCTAGTACATTCCTACTAGGTTGTCAATTAGTCCTTTGAAGCCTTGTATTCGTGTCATCATTTGTTTGTGTAATTTTGTCATTTGAATACGTTGTAACTCCTTGACTCTAGTTTGACAAGAATTCTTTGATTTTCAAACAAGAATCTACTCCAGACAAGAGAATACTCAAACCTTAAGGATTCATGGGTTACTAGACAATCCACAACACTTGTAGAGCTCAAGTGTGAGTGATCCGAGAGTGTGTGAGTGAGGAGAGGTTTTAAACTAACTTGTTTGTTGCTTGTGTAGGTGATACCTTGACAATGGAGGTAACAACATCTCAAACCATGGATTATAATGAAATGGAGAATATGAGGGTCACTCTTGAGGCTTCTACCCGAGCTCTTGAAAGGTTGAGTACGGAAGTAAGAGCCATAAAGGAAGAAGTGACGAATATTAGTAAGAGGTTAGAACAAGTGGAGAGTCAAAAGAACTCTCATATTTCTAATCCTCGACATGTTTCGTCAAGTGGACATGATAGAAGTTCCTCCGCCACCGTTACTCCTGAAACATGGCCACAATTGCCAAATCCTTTACTAGCTCCACTAAATGCCACAACACAAACCACTCATAACCCCCTAAACCGAGACTACAATAGACCAACCCATTCCCAAACTCTTCAAGTTCCGCAAGAGGAACTCAGACGTCAAATGCCTCCACAAAATCTGAACCCTCCCCTCCAAGCTCTACTAAACCAAAGACTACCACCTCCACAAAATCCAATCCCTCCAAATCAAGTTCCAAACATCCAAAACTATCTTGTCCACTTTGAGGGATATGGTAGAGAGTATTATGAAAGGTATGGAGCGTTTGACGATACTTATATAAGGGAAGAATATATGAGAGGGGGGTGTGTGATCCAAGAAGATACCAAGGGTATGGAGAAAGGGCAAATCGACACCAAGAGAGAGACATAGGCATCAATACCATCAAATTGAGACTACTTATCTTTAAGGGTGAAAGTGACCCCGAGGTGTATCTTTCTTGGGAGTCGGTGTATGATAAAGTGTTTCAAGTGAATGATATATCAGAGGAGAAAAAGAGTTGTTATGTCATATCACACTTTGAAGGCTATGCTAACACATGGTGGGAATATGTCAAACAGTTTGGTAATGAGTTTACTGATGGACAACCACCAACTTGGTTTTGGTTGAGGTATCTAATAAGGCAATAGTATCTTCTCGAAAGTTATCGTCAAGAGTTGCTTTCTAGGTTGTACAATTTGTGACAAGGGAATCAAAGTGTGATGACATATTATGATGAGTTTCAACAACTCATGTTGAAGCTTGATCATCGTGGAGAACAAATTGGTCATGACATCATTCGGTTCAAGTATGGGTTGATAAAAGAGATCTCCACTCATTTGACGCTTCACAAGTTTGATACCATTGAAAGAATTTTCCAAGAGGCTCTTTAGATTTAAAGGGAGCTTAAAGAGAGGTCGTCGTTCAAGGCAAAGGGACTATCAACCTCGGGTTTTCCGAGGAGAAAATATATTGTTCAACCATCTTTGGGTTATCCCAAAAACAAGGACCAACCCACCATTATAAGGCTGCCCGATCCTAAAACAGTCCACAAATTTCCTCTCTGACAAGAAGCTAACAAGTATCCTAATCCTAAAGGGTTCCAACATTTCAAGTGCCAAGGTTTGGGACATAAAGCCAATGAATGTCTAAACCAAATCAATGTGATCCTAAAGGAAGGTATATTTTATTACCTTGGTGAGAAAGTGGGTCTTGAAAAAGAAGAGAATGAGACCGAGCCTCAAGATCGAGAGGAACCCAAAAATAAGCCACATAATGATGATGATGATTGTGAGGATGCTTATCCACAAAAAGGAAAGTGCGTGGTTCCAAAATTTGTAGTGAGGCGTGCCATGATTATTAAGGTGATAGATGATCCTAGCCAATGGGAGAATTTATTCCATACTAAATGCCTTGTGAAGGGAAGTGTGTGCACTTTGGTGATAGATAGTGGTAGTTGTGCAAATGTTGTTAGTGTTGCTATGGTGAACTTCTTGAAATTTCCAACTACACTTCATACTATCCCTTACAATTTGCAATGGTTTAATGAATGTGGTGAATTGAAATTCATGAGGAAATGTGTGATACAGTTTAAGGTAGGAAACTAGCACGACGAAGTGCTTTGTGACATAATACCAATGCAAGTGTGTCACTTGTTGTTAGGTAGAACTTGGAAATATGATAGGTATACCAAATATTATGGGAGTTATAATAGATATACACTTGAGAAGGATGGCAAAAATGTCACACTTCATCCACTTTTGCCTTCACAAGTGAACGAGTTGCATCAAAGGATGAGAGAATTGAAAAAAAAGGGGAAGAAATCCCAAAATAAAGAAAAAGAGAGGGAACCCATAGGTGGGGTAGTGGGGATATCCGGGGCTTCCTCAACTTTAAAGGGAAAAGAAAACACGGTGATGTTGGTTAGAAAGAAGGAGATCTTCGTGGATCATGATGAGGAGACACCTATGCTTCTTTTGGAACATTGTTTTAACACTAACGCCACTAATTCTTCTATTTCTCCTTTTATTTCTTGTGTGTTGCAGGATTATGAAGATGTTTTTTTCCCAAAGAACTTCCAAAAGGTATGCCCCCACTTCGGGGAATTGAACATCAAATAGATTTTGCGCGGGATTACAATTGCCCAACAAATCAGCTTATAAGAGCAAACTGATGGATATCAAGGAATTGCAACGCCAAGTTGAGGAACTCCTCAACAAAGGGTATATCAAGGAGAGTATGAGCCCTTGCACGGGTGCTACTTGTTCCCAAAAAATATGGGACTTGGCGTATGTGCGTTAATTGTCGAGCCATCAATAATATAATGGTAAAATATCGTCACCCTATTCCTAGGATAGATGATATGCTTGATGAATTGAGTGGTTTGTGTTTGTCTTCTAAAATTGATTTGAGGAGTCGCTATCACCAAATCCGTATGCAATCGGGTAATGAATGGAAAACTGCCTTCAAGACCAAATTCGGTCTCTATGAATGGATGGTTATGCCATTCATCCTAACAAATGCTCCAAGTACTTTCATGAGGCTAATGAATCATGTGATGAAGCCTTTTATCAGAAATTTTGTTGTTGTCTAATTTGATGATGTGTGGGTGTATAGTAGGTTGTTAGATGAGCATGTAAAACATTTACAATGTGTGTTTGATGTCCTCCGGAAGGAGAAGTTATATGCTAAATTAGAAAAGTGTTCTTTTGGAGTCCAAGAAGTTGTATTTCTCGGTTTTGTGGTGAGATCAACAGGGGAAGAAGTGGATGAATCTAAGATTGACGCTATCAAAAATTGGCCAACTCCCAAAACTATAGGTAAAGTGAGAAGCTTCCACGGGTTGGCTAGTATTTATAGATGTTTTGTCAAAGGATTTATCACCATTGCCACCCCCTTGACCCAAGTGATTAAAAAGGATCGGCCTTTCAAGTGGGGAGATGAACAAGCTAAGGCCTTTAAGGACTTGAAAGTTATGCTCATCTCGGCCCCTTTGTTATAATTGCCGAATTTTGATAAGACTTTTGAGGTTGAATGTAATGCTAGAAAAGTTGGACTAGGCGCGGTTTTAATGCAAGAATTGAATCCTATTGCCTACTTTAGCAAAAATCTCAAAGGAGAAACTTTAAACTACTCTATGTACGATTTAGAGTTGTATGCCTTGATTAGAGCCTTGTCCACTTGGCAACATTATTTATGGCCTAAAGAATTCGTGATCTGAATGGGCCATGAGTCCTTGAAGTATCTTCAGGCACAAGATAAGCTTAACAAATAGCATGCCAATTGGATTGAGTTTCTTGAAACTTTTCCTTATGTTATTCATTACAAAAAGGGTAACGACAATGTGGTTGCCGATACTTTGTCTCGAAAACACGTTCTTGTGTCTACTTTGTGTTCAAAATTGATGGTTTTTGAGATCTTAAAGGAATTGTATCCCGAGGACCCTCACTTTTATCCTATCTACAGGGAATACGAAGAATGGGGTAGGGACAAGTGGGATTTGGCTAGGGGGTCAAATCCCTATGCCAAGTTTGATGGTTACTTGTTTAAAGGTAGGTGACTGTGTGTATCCTCTAGCTCTTGGAGAGAGTTGTTCGTGAGAGAAGCACACAATGGTGGTCTAATAGGTCACTTTGGGGTCTAAAAGACCCTTGGAATATTTGAGGAGCAATTCTATTGGCAAAAAATGCACATGGATTTGTCTAGGATTTGCGGCCAATGTGTAGATTGCAAAGGAGCCAAATCTCGGCTCCAACCTCATGGGTTGTAAACTCCGCTACCCACCCCTTTGCATCCTTGGATTGATATATCTATGGATTTTGTGTTAGGGTTACCAAGGACTAGAAGAGGTTAGGATAGTATCTTTGTTGTGGTTGATCAGTTTTCTAAGATGGCACACTTTATTACATGCTCTAAATGTGATGATGCACCTAGTGTGGTCTCTTTGTTTGTTGATAATGTTGTCAAGTTGCATGGTGTTCCTTGGACCATTGTGTGTGATAGTGACTCTAAGTTCCTAAGTCACTTTTGGAAGTCCATGTGGGGTAGGCTTGGTACCAAGTTGTTGTTCTCCACTTCTTGCCACCCACAAACTGATGGCCAAACGGAAGTAGTAAATAGGACTTTGGGTGCTATGCTACGTTCCATGATTAATGGAAAATTGACTTCTTGGGAGGAACACATACCATTAATTGAGTTTTCCTATAATCGTGTCATACACTCAAGTACGGGAGTGACTCCCTTTGAGTGTGTATACGGTCTCAACCCCCTTACCCCTTTGGATTTAACTCCTTTGACAAGTGATCTTATGATTAGCCTAGATGGAAGAAAGCGGGCAGATTTTATGAAAAAGTTGCATGAGAAGGTGCGTCTTCGACTTGAGAATAAAAATCAAGGGATTGCAAAGCGGGCAAACAAAGGAAGAAAGAAACTCATTCTTGAACCAGGAGATTGGGTGTGGGTGTACCTTAGGGTGGATCTGTTTCCATCTCAAAGGAAGACCAAAATTGATACCAAGGGGTGATGGTCCATTCCAAGTACTTGAAAGAATTAATGATAATGTCTACAAGATTGACCTTCCCCCGGAATATCAAGTGCACAACACTTTCAACGTGTGTGATATTTCTCTAGTGGATAACCAAATGTCGAATTTGAGGTCAAATTCCTCTCAAGATGGAGAGGATGATACGGGTGTACCAAGCTGTCCAACAAGTTCACGACCATTCACACGTATCCAAGCTCGGGAGTTACAAAAACTCCAAGCTATGTTCATGCAAATGGCCATGTGTGAGTTGGTACTTGAGCCTTCCAATGGATTAAATGTTTTCAAGTGTGAAGAGGAGCCTTGGCAAGGGTAGGATGGTCATTTGTTATCCCCTTTGTGGACTAATATAAATAGATAGTGTTAGGGATATTTTTGGAGTTAGATCATTCCTATTATTCAAGAAACAAAAGACTTGTAATATTTGTGACTTCTCTTTCACATTTTGGAGAGGCCAAAATCAAAACCTCACTAGTAGAGTGATACTAGTGTTGGATCGTGGCTAGAAACTAGGGTCTTGGGGTTATTGAGTTCCTCTTGGTCCAAGTAATAATTTGGTGTTGATATTCATTAGTCTTAGGGTCCTTTCTCATTGTTAGGGTTCTTAGATAATTGAATATTGTATGTCAAGTTTCTATACCTTTTGTAATCTTGATAACATTGTGTTGTTGAATCTAAAAGTCTAGTGAAGCCGTGTGGGGCTCTTTCGATTCACTAGAAAAATTGTCATTTGTTGTTTTTGTTGTAAACTCATTTTTTTTCTAGTCAAAACAAGTGTTGAAGCTTAGTGAAGCCGTGTGTGGCCTCTTTTGATTCACTAGCACTTTGTTGTTCTTGTTGTTGCTTCTAGTGTTGGCTTGAATCTCATGATACACACTTATTTTCCTATCACTTTCTGGGTACCAATGTATCATCATAACTCTTGACACATAAATATAGGCATATAATAGGTGCACAGACACAAGCCGATATACTCATAACCATAAAGATATCTATCTTATCAATACATCCCAACTACTCGTTATTAGCTAACCAACACTTATTATTATTAAACCGCTATTATATAGTCATCACATAACCTCTAGTTATTAGCCTAAACATGATCTTTCACATTATCTATAATACCCAGAGAAATTTTTTGTTGAAATTTTGTACGTAAATATGTTGGGTTTTATCTTCTAGAATGAATTATAAATGTTTTGTGCGAAATGTCTTAGATTATGACCCATCATTACGTAGAGTATCAAATAAGCTTTCCAACGATATGTGGATCATCCAAAACTGACACCCGAGCGACGAGTTATGAATATTACGATCGAATCGTGAATAGTAGTGAGCAGTAAAACGTGCAGAAAAATGTACTGAGGCCTGGCGTATTTTTGCTCCAACTTTAAACAATCATAACTCCTTGTACATGATGATCTGGATGATCTACTATATATAAACGAAAAGCTCTGCGAGTCCTCTTTCCAATGAAATTCATTTAATCCAATTTGTCTATCGAAGCAAAATCTTATGGTCGATCTACTTCAGCCTATCAAAAGTGAATTTTTGGGTCAAATTCAAATGATCATAACTCCTCGTACACAATGATCTGGGTGATATACTATACATCAACGGAAATATATGAGAGTCCTCTTCCTAATGAAATTAGTCTCATCCAATTTGAATAACGGAGTAAAACATTATGTTTGATCTACTTCAAACTATCAAAACAGTCCATCAAAGGATAGATTCGAGATTTTTTTTAATTTTTAGGGGCATTTTGGTCATTCCCCCTCACCTAAAATCCTTCCAAATCCTATATTAAAGCCTATTAGAAGTATTATATGTTATATTTCATCAAACTCCCTCAACAAGAAAACCCTAAGCTCCTACATCCAACTTCAAGAACCTCCAAAGTTCACGATTAATTCTGCAAATTTATTCAAGATTCTAAGTTCCTAGTTCAACAACTCCAAGAACCATCATTCAAAGGCACGATAAACATCTAAAAAATGAGTATCGATCTAAAGTTCATCATTCAAGATATGTGGGGTTTTTCAACAAGAACTCTCTTTCGTTCTTGTGCCCAAAAGTAATTTTCTTTACAAAGGCATGATTTTTATTTGATTTTTATGAATTTGAAGTATGAACCCACATCTTATGATGATTATTATAAAATCTTGATGTTTATGATTTTGAAAGATGAATTTACATGTGTGGTGATATAAAGCATAAATCTTGAATGATATTTATCATGATTTTGATATTTGGGTCATGAATCCCCATTGGAAATTGTGTTTTGTTGAGAAAGTGTGTGTTATAAGCACGTTGATGTTGAATATTTGAGGTATTTTGAATGATTTTAACTTTTGGTCTAAATGGAGTTGTTTTGAACTTGAGTGTGAAAGAAATCCTCAACGTGGTTGATTTTGATAGATGGGAAGCATGATGGATACCAATGTATATTTATCTATTACTAAAATTTTTTTGTTGTGGATTGTCTTTGAAATGGTCTGAGCTAAGTGCCAGAGAAATCTATAGCACCGAGTGGGAGGTATAAAGTGACCTTACTTCCCTAGAACTACGTGCCCCCATAGGAGTGAGCCTGAGGCTGATTTATATAGTGATCACTAGTTTGTGTGGATTTGATATCGATAGTCCTACTCCGATGGCAAGGATAGGATGGCTCTCCCCAATGTGGGTTGTACGTTGGACTCTATGTAGCTCACATGGTTTATGTTGGTTATAGGATCTCCCGGTGTGTGTGTGTTTCCTTGTGTCTATGGTGAATGGTGAAGTGATTTAAAAGTGGAATTATGAAAGTTATTCTTTCAAAATATTTGAATGATATTTACATTATGAGAATTGATATTCCTAATGAACTGAAAGTGATTGACAAATTATATGATGACTCACTTGTGTTATTGTACTTATTTCATCCTCTCATGATTATGATGATTTTCCTCAGGCTATGTCAGTCTTTCATACATCCTGCATATTTCTTTTAAATATTTATGATGATGATATTTATACAACTGCATACACCCTCATATACTCGGTTCCTTTCCATGGTACTGACCCATATCTTCGGATGCGAGTTGTATTTTCTCGAAATATAGGTTCAAGTGCTCAGTTCCAGGTTCGACAGTGATTCTTCCGGTCCTCTGTTGTGGTGAGTCCTCATGTTTTGAGGACGTGATGTCTGATGTTGGTTTCACGAAATTGTTTACATTTTATAACTGACTATGAGTCAGTTGGGGCATGTCTCAATGGATCGCTGATTTTATTGATTTTCTTAGAGGCTTGTCAGACTAGTTTCGATGTTGGGAGTTGAATAATAAGTTGTATTTTGTTATCTTTCTGACATTCTTTTATTCTTGGATGATGATTACTCTGTTGATATTTGAGGGTTATTTATGGAAACCCCGTTGATTTGTGTTGAACTAAATGAAAATGGCTCAAAGGGTTAGCTTGGGGATAGTCATAGCCTTAAGCGTTGTGTGACGCTTCGGGACCCATTTTTTGGGGCGTTACAAACTTGGTATCAGAGCCTAAGTTTTTAAGGTGTCCTAGGGAGTCTGACAAGCCGCATTAAGTAGAGTCTTGATCATCGGTGTGTAGCGCTCCACATCTATGAGCAAGACGCTACAAGTCATTTTAGGAAAAAGTGTAATTCTTTCATTCAGAAGTCTATTATGCTTAAAGTGTCTCTCTCGGCTATTGATTCGTGCCCTTCTCTTTCAAAAATATGCCTCCACGTCGAGCAAGAAGAAATAATGATGGTCAGCAACCTCAACCCGCTGACCCAATAAATGAAAACGTGTTTCATGCTGAATTTCAGGCAGCCTTCCAAGCACTGGCCTAAGCTATTACTGCAAATGTTCAAGATAACCTAGCCCTATCTCCACAGAAGTAGGGAGGTGATTTAGCTGATGCCAGGATCTGTGACTTCATGCGAATGAATCCGCCAGAATTCTATGGGTCCAAGTCTGATGAGGATCCACGATTGTTTTTATAGGAGGTGCGGAATATTACTCAGGTGATGCATGTATCTGAGGAACATAGTGTGGATTTGGCTACGTATAGGTTGAATGACCTTGCTTATGACTGGGTTGTTGCTTGGAGGAAAGGTAGAGGTGAAGGAGCTATCCCTACAACTTGGCAAGAGTTTGAGGATGCATTCTTGGATATGTTTTTCCCTTTGGAGATGAGGGAGGTAAAGATGGAAGAGTTTATGAACCTGTGATAGGGCTCTATGACTGTTAGGGAGTACTGTATAAAGTTCAATCAGTTGGCCAAGTATGCTCCAGACTTACTGGCTGATAATCAGGCTAGTATGAGTAAGTTTGTGACTGGCGTATCTAGTTATATGGTTACGGAGTGTAGGTTTCCTATGCTAAATAATGAGATGAATCTTTCTAGGTTGATGACTCATGCCCAATAGATTGAGGCAGACAAGATTAAGGAGATAGATAGAATGAGAGGGAATAAGAGAGCTAGGTCCGTGCAGCATGGACAGGGTTAGACTAGATCGCAGGGAGGGAGTCGCACTCAGTGTCAGGATTGTTCGTCTATGCCAGCACCATCATCTGCTAGTGCTCCCATTCCTAGAGGTAGGCAGGAGCAAGGTACTAGGTCATATGTATCCAGGTCCCAGTACAGTGTTGGCAGTAAGCCAAATCGTTCCCTGTATCATAAGTGTGGTAGGACTCATTCGGGTGAGTGCTGTGGTTAGAAGAGGGGTTGTTTCTGGTGTGGTGACATGGGTCACAGAGTTAGAAATTGTCCACAGTATGGACAAGGGCATCGTGACTATCGCCCTCAGGCCCAGACTCAAACTGTTAGTGCTCTAGTTCCAGCGACTCGCCCAGCCCCGCTCAGGATGCCTCTTCTAGCAATGCTAGAGAGAAGTGCCAGAATTGATTCTATGCTTTACCATCCCACTACGAACAAGATGACTCTCCCGATATTGTTACTGGTATGCTTCATATATTTCAGTTTGATGTGTATGCTTTGTTGGATCCTGGATCCAGTTTCTCATATGTTACACCTTTGATTGTTGTGA
Source organism: Capsicum annuum (assembly GCF_002878395.1). NCBI lineage: Eukaryota > Viridiplantae > Streptophyta > Magnoliopsida > Solanales > Solanaceae > Capsicum > Capsicum annuum. The sequence goes on from NC_061119.1 coordinate 215,331,162, forward strand.
ATTTTGAAATAAGTCCTAAGATTATTCCTGAGCCTATCCTAGTTTCTACCCCAGTGGGTGATTCAATATTGCCTAGAAAGTGTATAAAAAGTGTCCTGTTACCGTTCTTCATAGAGTCTTATTGGCTGATCTGATTGAGTTAGACATGGTAAATTTTGATGTGATTCTGGGTATGGACTGGCTGTATTCTTCTTATGCCTCTATTGATTGTCGGACCCGAGTGGTAAAGTTTCAGTTTTTGGGTGCATTCGTGTTTGTGTGTTCTGGGAATTCTGATCCCTAAAAGACCGAAGTTTTTAGAAATTGGCCTAGTCCTATTTCTCTGACTGATATCCAAAGTTTCTTGGGTTTAGCTGGCTATTACCGCAATTTTGTTCAGGTTTTCTCCTCTATGGCGTCTCCTATGACTCGGTTGACCCAAAAATAAGTGAAGTTCTTGTGGTCCGAATCTTGTGAGAAGAGTTTTCAGGAGTTGAAGACTCAACTCACTTCAGCCTCTATTTTGACTTTGCCTGATGGTGTTGATGGTTTTGTGGTATACTATGATACTTTGAGAGTTGGGTTGGGTTGCGTATTGATGCAGAAGGGTAAGGTGATAGCTTATGCTTCTAGACAGTTGAAACCCCATGAGAAAAATTACCCCACCCCTGACCTTGAGTTGGCTGTTGTTGTGTTTGCTTTGAAAATCTAGATACACTATTTGTATGGTGTCCATGTTGATGTTTTCACTGATCATAAGAGTCTGCAGCATGTGTTTACCCAGAGAGAATTGAATCTTAGGCAGAGACGATGGTTAGAATTGTTAAAGGACTATGATATGAGTGTGCTGTACCATCCGAGCAAGGCCAATGTTGTGGCGGATGCCCTAAGTAGAGTGTCCATGGGTAGTGTTTCGTATGTGGTTGAAGGTAAGAAAGAGTTGGCTCGTGATGTACAGCGTTTGGCTAGATTGGGGGTTAGGTTGTTTGACTCTGCTGAAGGTAATATAGGGGTTCAGAGTATTTTTGAATCCTCCTTGGTTTCGGAAGTGAAGGAAAAACAATACTTAGATGCTAGTTTGGTCAGACTGAAGGAGTTAGTCAAGGACAAAAAAGTAGAGGTTTTCTTCCAACGGGGAGATGGTGTGTTGAGATTGAAGGGTAGATTATGTGTCCCGAATGTTGATGATCTGAGACAGAGGATTATGGCTTAAGCGCATGGGGCGCCATATTATATTCATCCTTGTTCCACCAAGATGTACCTGTAATACCCCAGGAAATTTTTCGTTGAAATTTTATGCGTAAACGTGTTGGGTTCTATCTTCTAGAATGAATTATAAATTTTTCGTATGAAATGTATTAGATTATGATCCACCATTGCGTAGACTATCAAATAATCTTTCCAACGATGTGTGGATCATCCAAAAGGGACACCCGAGCGCCGAGTTATGAATATTCCGATCGATCCGTAAATAGTAGTGAACAGTAAAACGTGCAGGAAAAAGTACTGAGGCCTAACATATTTTTGCTCCAACTTTAAACGATCATAACTCCTTGTACATAATGATCTGGTTAATCTACTATATATCAACGGAAATATTTGCGAGTTCTCTTTCCAATGAAATTAGTTTCATCCAATTTGTCTACCAAAGCAAAAGGTTATGGTCGATCTACTTCATCCTATCAAAAGTGAATTTTTGGGTCAAATTCAAACGATCATAGCTCCTCATACAAAATGATCTGCGTTAGATACTATATATCAGCGGAAAGATATGAGAGTCTTCTTTCTAATGAAATTGGTTTCATCCAATTTGAATATCAAAGTAAAATGTTTTGTTTGATCTACTTCAGACTATCAAAACAGTCCACCAAAGAACAAATTCGAGATTTTTTTTTATTTTTAGGGGCGTTTTGGTCATTCCCCCTCACCCAAAATCCATCCAAAACCTATATTAAAGCCTATTAGAAGCATTATATGTTATATTTCATCAAACTCCCTCAAAAAGAAAACCCTAAGCTCCTACATCCAACTTCATGAACCTCCAAAGTTCACCATTAATTCTTCAAATTTATTCAAGATTTCAAGTTACTAATTCAAGAACTCCAAGAACCATAATTCAAAGGAATGATTAACATCTCAAAAAAGAGTATCGATCTAAAGTTCATCATTTAAGGTATGTGGAGTTTTTCAACAAGAACTCTCTTTTCTTCTTGTGCCCAAAAGTAATTTTCTTTACAAAGGCATGATTTTTATTTGATTTTTTTTGAATTTGAAGCATGAACCCATATCTTATGATGATTATTATAAAATCTTGATGTTTATGATTTTGAAAGATGAATTTACATGTGTGGTGATATAAAGCATGAATCTTGAACGATATTTATCATGATTTTGATATTTGGGTCGTGAAACCCCATTGGAAATTGTGTTTTTTTAGAAAGTGTGTGCTATAAGCATGTTGATGTTGAATATTTGAGATATTTTGAATGATTTGACCTTTTGGTCTTAATGGATTTGTTTTGAACTCGAGTGTGAAAGAAATCCACAACATGGTTGATTTTGATAGATGGGAAGCATGATGGCTCCCGATGTATATTTTTATATTACTGAAACTATTTTGTTATGGATTGTCTTTGAAATGATCTGAGCTATGTCTGGGAGAAATCTTTAGCACCGAGTGGGAGGTATAAAGAGACCTTACTTCCCTAAAACTACGTGCCCCCATAGGAGTGAGCCTTAGGCTAATTTATATAGTGATCACTAGTTTGTGTGGATTTGATATCGATAGTCCTACTCCAATGGAAAGGATGGAATGGTTCTCCCTAACGTGGGTTGTACGTTGGACTCTATGTAGCTCACATAGTTTATGTCGGTTATAGGATCTGCCAGTGTGCGTGTGTTTCCTTGTGTCTATGGTGAATGGTGAAGTGATTTGAAAGTGGAATTGTGAAAGTTATTTTTTCGAAAGATTTAAATGATATTTACATTATGAGCATTGATATTCTTGATGAACTAAAAGTGATTGACAAATTATATGATGACTCACATGTGTTATTGTACTTATTTCATCCTCTCAGAATTATGATGATTTTCTTTGGGCTATATGAGTCTTTCATACATCCTGCATATTTCTTAAAAAAATTTATGATGATGATGTTTATACAATTGCATACACCCCTATATACTTGGTTCCTTTCCATGGTACTGGCCTACATCTTCGGATATGGGTTATATTTTTTTGGAATATAGGTTCAGGTGCTCAGTTCGAGGTTCGACAGTGATTCTTCGGGCACGCTGTTCTACATCCTCTGTTGTGGTGAGTCCTCATGTTCCGAGGATGTGATGTCTGATGTTGGTTTCACAGAATTGTTTACATTTGATAACTGAGTATGAGTCAGTTAGGGCATGTCTCAATGGCTCGCTGGTTTTATTGATTTTCTTAGAGCCTTGTTAGACTAGTATAGATGTTGGGAGTTGACTAATAAGTCATATTTTGTTATCTTTCTGAAATTCTTTTATTCTTGGATGATGATTACTCTGCTGATATTTGAGGGTTATTTATGGAAACCCCATTGATTTGTGTTGAATTGAATGAAAATGGCTCAAAGGGTTAGCTTGGGGCTACTCGTAGCCTCAAGCACCGTGTGACGCTCTGGGACCTATTTTTCGGGTCGTTACAAACTTGGTGTCAGAGCACTAAGGTTTTAAGGTGTCCTTGGGAGTCTGAAAAGCCACCTTAATTAGAGTCTTGATCATCGGTGTGTAGCACGCTACATCTATGAGCAAGAGGCTACAATACGTTTTCGAAAAAAGTGTCATTCTTTCTTTCAGAAGTCTATTGTGCTTAAAGTGTCTCCTATGACTCGGTTGACCTAAAAGAAAGTGAAGTTCTTTTGGTTTGAATCTTATGAGTAGAGTTTTCAGGAGTTGAAGACTCGACTCACTTCAGCCCCTATTTTGACTTTGCCTGATGGTGTTGATGGTTTTATGGTGTACTGTGATGCTTCGATAGTTGGGTTGGATTTCATATTGATACATAAGGTTAAGGTGATAGCTTATGCTTCTAGACAGTTGAAACCCCATGAGAAAAATTACCCTACCCATGACCTTGAGTTGGCTGCTGTTGTGTTTTCTTTGAAAAATCTGGAGACACTATTTGTATGGTGTCCATGTTGATGTTTTCACTAATCATAAGAGTCTGCAGCATGTGTTTACCCAGAGAGAATTAATTCTTAGGCAGAGACGATGGTTAGAATTGTTAAAGGACTATGATATGAGTGTGTTGTACCATCTGGGCAAGGCCAATGTTGTGGCAGATACCCTAAGTAGAGTGTCCATGGGTCGTGTTTCGCATGTGGTAAAAGGTAATAAAGAGTTGCTCGCGATGTACATCGTTTGGCTAGATTGGGAGTTAGGTTATTTGACTCTGCTGAAGGTAGTATAGGGTTTTAGAGTAGTTCCGAATCCTCCTTGGTTTCTGAAGTAAAGGAAAAGCATTACTTAGATGCTAGTTTGGTCAGTCAAGGACTGAAAAGTAGAGATTTTCTCCTAAGGGGGAGGTGGTGTATTGAGATTGCAGGGTAGATTGCTTGTCCCGAATGTTGATGATCTGAGGCAAAGGATTATGGCTTAAGCACACGGGGCGTGATATTCTATTCATCCTGGTGCCACCAAGATGTCCCGAGACTTGCGGGAAATCTATTGGTGGAGTGGCATGAAGAAATATATAGCAGCGTTTGAAGCTAAGTATGCAACATGCCAACAGGTTAAGGTTTAATAGCAAAGGCCTAGTAGTATGATGCAAGAGTTTATTATTCGCACCTGGAAGTGGGAAGAGATGAATATGGACTTCGTGATTTTCTTACCACCTACCCGACGCTATCATGATCCCATTTGGGTTGTGGTTTATAGGTTGACTAAGTCTGCTCATTTGTTGCCTGTTCATACTTCATATACTACTGAGGATTATACTAGATTGTATATCCGAGAGCTAGTCAGATTGCATGGAGTTCCCTTGTATATTATTTCGAATAAGGGTACTCAGTTAACTTTGTAATTTTGGAAAGGTTTTCAGAAGGGTCTTGGTACCCAAGTGATTTTGAGTTCTGCTTTTCATCCGCAGACCAATGGTCAGGCTGAGCGAACCATCCAGACCTTAGAGGATATGTTGAGAGCTTGTGCACTTGACTTTAAGGGAAGTTGGGATGATCACTTACCGTTGATAGAGTTTTCTTACAATAACAGTTTCCACTCTAGTATTGGCATGGCTCCGTTTGAAGCCTTATATGGGAGGAAGTGCAGATCACCCATAGGTTGGTTCGAGGTGGGTGAAGTGGCTGTGAGTGGTCCTGATTCGGTATTTAAGTCTATAGAAAAAGTTAAGTTGATTAGGAAAAGGTTGAAAACTGCGCAGAGTCGTCAGAAATGTCCTTCAGTGCCGAGAGGTTGGTCCATATCTATGTGCCTCTATTGTACGTAGCCTTACCCTGCATTTTTGTCAGTGATTCTTTAGCCATGACTCATTTTGGCTAAGCTACGCAACAATTTTACTTTAGCTATGACCCTTGCTAGCTCTGCCCCAATTTTGAGAAGCTCTTAAAAAAACAATTCCTTCTTTTTTAAACGGCTTGAGTAACATATATAGGTTAGACAAGAAGTGGATCGGGCTTGATCCAAGCTGATCCACTTGCCGGTTTACTTCACTATCTAGGGAAAAGATGATTATAAATAGGCAAATAGCTACTAAAATTACTTTTCCTTTTATTTTTCAAGTTTAATCAATGGCAAGAAGCAGTTGCGGATCAAAAGCACAATAACTTTTGCTCAATTCCACTAATATATGGTTAAACCTAGTGCCTAGTTACTAAAAATTGATTGCGGAAACAGCCTCTCTATTTCTATACAATAAGGTCTGCGTACGCTCTAGCTACCTTTCCTAGACCCCTTACGTGTGAGATTTCACTGTATATGTTGTTGCTGTTAATTTTTTTTAATTGTTGAGGGTCTAGTGACTAAATTTCTTTGATTTACAGGAAATTATTTTTGTGTTTGCAGATATTGACTCACTACAGCTGATTGTCTGGAAGAACTAATAGGCCCGAAATCGTGGATTCTGCTACAATAATTCATGAAGAAAAGGAAAACCTCGGAAACAAAGTGCTTCCTCAATGGTATCTGTTGTCCGGGTGAGAGTTAAATCTTGCTATATTCCGAATTGCTTTTAAAACTAAAACATACATTTGTTACGGTTTAGTGAACCGAGAGGTGTTGACTTAATTGACAAGTTATTCAATTAAAAGATTGTCAGATCGAGTTTCCAAAGAGGAAAGAAGTAAAGAACTACGATTGATCCACATGTAAACGTTGTTCATCAGGACCATCTGTTGCAAATGACTTAGCATCTTCAGCCACATTTTTCGAATCTTCCAATGTCTTTAGATTTTGAAAATATCCCAACAACCGAGATGACATTTGTCTATAATCTGCTTCCTGCTAGTTTCAAATTCAGATGGCAATGCTTTATTTCCAAACACCGCACTATTATAAAGGTTCCAACTCTCACATGGAACTGGTCTGCAATGAAGTACCTCTTACCATTTAAACTTTTTGGTATCATGTCTGCTAGCTCTGCATCTAACGGAACATCAATAGTAAAAGGGAAAAGGGTCAAATATGTCCCTCAACTTTGCAAAAAGGTCTAAATATACCCTCCGTTACAAGTTTGGTCCAAATATGCCCTCGCCGTTAAAGTTTAGGAGAAAGTATACCCCTAAACTTTTCGAAAGGGTCCAAATATGCCCTCCGTTATGGGTTTGATCCAAATATGTGCTCGCTGTTAAAGTTTAGGAGAAAATATACCCCTAAACTTTGCGAAAATGTCCAAATATACCCTCCGTTACAACCCATAATAATAATAATAATAATAATAATAATAATAATAATAAAGTTCAACTTTTGCACAAATAAATTAGTTCAAACATATGAATTACGATTTGTTTCAATTGACAACTTGAACACATGTTAAAGTGTTTTATTAAACTCTTTCGATTTAAATTTTAGAAAAGTTTATGTTCTCAAGAAGAGACGGAATGATTTATATACGATTGAAATTATTTTTATGTATATATAATAATAATAAAGTTTAGCTTTTACGTAAATAAATTGAGTTCAAACACGTGAATTGCGATTTATTTCAATTGAGAACTTAAACATGTGTCAAAGTGTTTTATTAAACTCTTTCGATTCAAATTTAGAAAAGTAATGTTCATATTATCAAGTAGAAGCGGAACAATTTATATATGATTGAAATTATTTTTTACGTATATATAACAGACGTTGGCCTTCGGTAATTAAGTTCATGTATTTACTTCTTTATATTTTGAATCCTCTTAGTAAAATTTTAATTCCACCACTAATATCATATATGTTACGTATTTTTGCTATGCACATCAACTTCAATTGAAACATGTACGGGTTTTACGTACGATTCATGTGTCTAAACTAATTTACTTGTGTAAAGTTGAACTTTATTATTATTATTATTATTATTATTATTAATTTATTATTATTATTATTATACCATTAACAAGATCTCACTAGGCTGGGGTAAGCCGCTCAGCCTGCCAGACCTGGTAACAACATCGGATTACGCCAAAGTAGGAAAACCAAGCCAAAGCACCAACCGAAATATAAAAGAATTTCAAATAGTTTAATGATTGTATGGAATCTTTTATCCAAACAAGGGGTCAGTCAGAGATTTAATAACCTTATGTTAAACTCATGTGTCTAGAAGTTCTAATTGTGCAGAAGTCGCCCTTTTCGTATCAGTACAACCGGCTAAAGAGGCACAACTTACTAGACGTAGTCACAGAGACAAAGCTAACATAAGTGTATTGAACTTGACTGTACCATCATTTCAGAACCAAGTCAAGAAACTATAGAAAAATTTCTTTATATTTTGATAGAGTCTGGATCTTTCATAGTTAACATGTAAGCGAAGTTAGACCTTCAACATAGATATAAGAGGTCTTTTAGCAGGACATAGTCACAACTGGACGAGGGTAGAAGTTGTATTAAAAGCACACAAATAAGAAAGTAATATGTACATTAATAGCAGGAAGCAAGGCCTAAAAATATTAACAAACAGTGGCTATTGCCTTCTTATTTATCTCCGAGATATATTGTACAAGAGGGAAGATCTTAGAGAGAAGGGAGAGTATTTTAGAGATAGAAAATAAAAAGAAAAACTTGCTCCTCTTACAACTGAATGAGGTAGCTTTAAATAGAAAAGAAAAGAATCTTGCACAGTAATATGTGGTCCCTGTGCATAGTAAAGTTTTTAATAATTTAGCTGCTGGGTCCCGCCTAGTCTTTGCCTTTCCATTTTCTAATAAATGCTGCAGCTTTTTCAATCACTTCTTCTGTTTCGTCCATCACTTCTGGAGGTTGGGACTCTGTGGTGTTTACTTCATCACTTTTCATTGATGTATCTGAGTTTTGATCCACTGTTTGGAGTAATTTATTTCGTACTTCTGCTAAGTATTGTTCTATCATCTCTATTTTATTCCCATCGTAAGCTGATATTCTTCTGGAAACATAATTGAGACTTTTATCTTCAACTAAAATAGATTTTTGAGGAGTCTGTTCATATTCAGCAATTTTCTTGATGATATTTTCTCGTTGATCATGTCCATATGTGAGTTTTGTATTTGGATCTGCACGAGTTAATTTGTCCCAAAAATTATAGTAAAAGACTCTGTATAAAGCAGAAATTTGTTGGCTAGTATAACCTATTTCAACTGACCATCTATGAATCCAAGGGATAGAGAATTCTATAAAGAAATACATTTGGTCAATATTATCTATTTTACAAATATGTTCAGAAAGGTGTAATTCAGTCAAGAAGGGTGAGGATTTTTTCCATGTATAATAAAGAGAAGAATATTCTGGAGGTAATATTTTAACGGTAGGTCTGTGACAAGTCAACCATTGTACAAACCAATTGGGAATGGGTTTATCAAAGACCTTGGCACAGATTTTTATAAACCAAGTATGTTTGTGTTTAATGTTATTATGATATAAAACTTGATAAAATGCCTTAATATAATCCCAATATGTGAAATTTATCTGAGACTGTCCCATTGGTCCCATAGGCATAGTTTTTTGAGTCATAGATGAAATTCCCCATTCTCCTATCGGACTGTGCTCAAAATCTGCACTGAATGTCTGAACCAAAATATTTTCATAAAAAGTTCATGTTTTATATGATTCTCCTGTGAAATAAACATTAGTTGTTAAGTATTTTTGGAGTAATCGCCATGCTTCTTCAGAATTTTCTTGTCGAGGAATATGCGGATTTTCAATAAGTAGGATGAGTTCTCTAGCATCCAATTTCTCATATGTGGCTTTATTTTTGGAGTTTTCTTGAACTATAGATGCAAATAAATCTACAGTTTTTTGCTGATCGGATATATAAGATTGAAGTTGTTAGTACAAAGGATGATCTTCTGGAATATCTTCCAAATGAATTGAGGAACCAATATTCTGTGTTTTTGATGATGATCCTTCCTGGAGAATTTTTGAATTGACCAAAGTCCTATTTCCGTGTTGTAATACCGGAAAATTAGAACTTGCAGAGCTATATGCATAATTATTTCTATTACTAAATTAAGTAGGGTTTGTTCATCCCGTAATATGAAGTGTTTTGACTTCATCCTCCTCTGCAACGTCCTCTGGCTGTTTGCCAGGGTGGATCCATGCTACATCAATAATCAGGAATTTGATTAGCATACCATGACATATATTCAAATAGATCTTCATAAAGTGTGTCCTTTGTGATAAGATCATTAATGACTTTCTGAAGTATGAGCATGTTCATGTCCGAATTTAAAGGAGTTTCCTTTATAAAGGTGATTAAGAACTTTTGAGAGAAGAAGTGTAGAAAGAGCTTCATTATATCTTTTAATCCTGTAAATATTAATCACTTAAGTCAATATCAAACCAATAAATTTCATTATCAAGAAATTCGTCGTGGTTAAGGAATAATTCTTCTTCTATTATACCACGAGCCAGATTTTCTAAGATAAGAAAATGAATATCTTCGTTTAAAGGAATGCATTTGATAATAGTAATTATAGTTTCTCAGGGAGGAAGTCGGTGTAAACATTTATGTTAATCGATTAGATATTCCCGAGATAGAAAATCAGGCAAAGAATTTTCACTACCCTTCTTATATTGTATTTCAAAATCAAAAGGGGATAATTGAGCTTGCCATCTTGCAAAAATTAATTTAGAAGCATCATGTTTAAAGTCTTTGTCAAACATAAATTTAACGGATTGAGCATTAGTTCTTATTATGAATTTTTGGTAATACAAATCATATTGAAATTTTAAAACACATTTTACAATATTTAGCATTTCATGGGCTACTGTGGCATATTTTTTCTGGCTTTCAGTCCATTTACCCAAATAAAATCTAATCAAACATTCTGTTTTTGTATGGGGATTAACTTGTTTAAGTATTCCATCATACCCAATATTTGAAGCGTCAGTTTCAACAATTTTTAACCAGTTAGGGTTTGCAAGAGATGTACAAGGAAGAGATTGAACTTGTTTTTTAATTAATTTTACTAAATCAGTGTGGACTTGAGTCCAAGGCATTTTGTAATCCTTTTTTAGTCTATCATAAAGAGGAGCTAAATCTCTAGACAGATTTTTATAAAAAGGAGAAATATAATTAAGACAACCAAGGAATCTTTGCAGCTGTTTTTTATCAGTAATAATATCGAGGAATTTTTTAGCAAATTCTAGAGCTCTTTGTATAGTATCAATAGTACCTTGACAAATATTATGTCCTAAAAATCTAATATTTGTCAGGAATAAACTTATTTTTGATTTGGAGATTACCAAACCATTTTGTATAATAATTTGTTTAAACATATTCAGATGTTTAAAATATGATTCAAGGGTTTTTGAAAATACTAAAATATCATCAATATAGACAATGATAAAATCCATATAGGGATTGAAAATGTCATTCATAATTTTTTGAAATTCAGAAGGAGCATTTTTTAAATCGAATGGTATAACATTCCATTCATACTATCCAAAAGGGACATCAAAAGTAGTTCTATAAGTATGTTAACCAGATTTTAAATCAAATTTAGAGAATATATTAGCATCATATAATCTAGAAAGTAAGTCTCTTTTATTCGGTATAGGATATCTGATCCATTTCAAAACTTTATTCAGAGGTTTATAATTGATGACTAGTCGAGGCATACCCCGTTCTTTTTCAGCAGCATTATTGACATAAATAGCAGTACAAGACCAAGGGGACTTTGAAGGTTTTATAAGACCCTTTTGCGGAAGACTATCAATCTCTTTTTTAAAGAATTTTACTAACTCTGTATTCATTTGACAGGGTCGAGATTTTGTAGGAATTTTCTCTTCACTGAAACCATCTTCATAAGGAAGAGAAACAATATGCTTCTTTCGGTTCCAGAAAGCATTTGGATGATCCGCACAAATATCAACAGATTAGAAATTATTTTTATTTTTTCTTGGACCTTTACTGAATTTAAAGTATCAAGAATATTAATACTCATCATTTCTAATTGTAAAAACAATGACTTGCTTTTGCTTCATACTAATAAGAGCATTTATATCTCTTGTTACAGGATCAGTAACAAAAGGATAAGAGATTTGTTTATTTTTATAGGTAGCCTTAAAACCATTCGCATCGATATGTGTATAAGGATAAATAGCATTTATAAAAGGTGTTCCTAAAATAATAGGAGGATATAACTAGTTTTTTACCAAAAAGAAGAAATGTGGAATGCAGACTTTATTTCGACATATATGAGTATACGACAATTTATAGTTGATTTTAAGACTATGACCAGATGCAGACTTAATTATGTGAGTAGTTTTTTCAAAATATCTGGTTGGAATTAAACCTTCTTAAATGCATCTGACATCAGCACCACTATCAATCATAGCAATATTAGTGATAGAAATTCCCTATTAATCAAAATAGTGAAATTTATATACCATTTATGAGTAGTAACTAGTTGCATCATTCCTAAGAAATAATCCCTTTTTAAATCCTCTTTTGGACTAAGTTTATCTGTTTCAGAATCTTCAGCGTTTTCAAAATCCTTTTCTTTTCCTTTTGAAGTAAAAGAAATAATATTTTCAGGAATGTCAGGAATCTTTTCTTCAATTTTTAAAATCCTATGATCGGAGATCATCTGTTTTTGTTTTAAAGAAACAATTTCTTTTTAATTTTTCAACTTTGATCTTTAAATCATCAAAGGTAGTATCTCTACCTGGAGTTTGACTTAACTCAAGATGTCGATTAACCTTTAAGACATATGACAATTATCATAAGAATTATCTTAAGAAATATTATCATAAGAATTATCTTTAGAAATACTAGCAATATTAGTAGAATTTTTTTGAGTAGCAAAATTAATGATTTTTTCACGTAGTTTTTCATCAGTAACTTCCTTCAGCAATTCAAAGACATTATCAGCAGTAAGAGTTTGAATATTTAAATCAAGATCTTCAAATTGCGCTTGAAGTTTATACATCATTTCATCACAATTACAAGTATCATTATCACAATCATTGCATTTATTAATCAAATCGAGTTCACTACCAGAATTAGGTAGTTCAAAATCATTTTCAGATGTAGAATCATAATCAGATTCAGAACCAGAGGTATATAATAAACCATAGACTTGGTCATGCACTTCCTCAGAAAGTCCTAAGGACTTGAGTTTTTGTAACTTACAGTTTGGAGCTATATGACCTTATTGGTTGCACCTATAGCACTTGATTTTTGCTATCTCTCTTTTGGATCTATTTTTCGTAAATCTAGTAGACATATGATAGGATTTTCTTGTTTCACATTCTTCTTTAGTTTTATGCCTAGAACATTTCTTTCTATAGGATTTATCAGGCTTAGAATATCTTTGGGTTTTTCTTACTAACGGTTTATCCATACCAAATTGTTCATCAAAATCTTCTAATTGGGATTTTTCTCTGAGTCTGTCAAGCTTAATCTGTCTGGCTAATTTTAGCTCATTGCAAAGGGATAAACCCTCTTGAGTACAAGCTACAATAAGCTGACCATAAGTTTTTTCTGAATACTGGACCTCGCCATAAGATCCTCTAAGGGATTTTCTAACTTTTTCAGCAAATAAAGAGGGAAGACCATCTATGAATTTTGCTTTCCAATGGTCATACTTACTTTTGGGCAAATCCATAACCCTACTAAGAAAGGTGTCTTTATACCATCTAAATTCTCCTAAATGTTTGCATTTTAATCCTTTAAGAAGAGTTCTAATGTTTTCATACTGATTGGTAAATCTACCTCCAAAATGTTCAATAATTGTAAGCATAAGGGTATAGACAGCATCTGGTCGTCCTGCCCGAAGCGGTCGGCCTAAATTGTCTTTTCCAGGTTTATCATTAGTGCCATTAAAAATAGTCTCGCATTTATCATCGTCTAGGAAATTATCCCACCAGCCTCAAAGTTGGCCAGTAAAGCCCGCAATAATCATTTTACAAATTGTTGGGTCAGTACGATTGGCCTGATTTTCTGCTGATGCAGTAGCTATGGTAATAGTAGAGTACATGGACATATGGTGGATAAGAATAGAAATTTATCGATCTGATAATCCATCAATATTCCATTCATAAATAGCTTCTCCACTATAAGAAGCTGTGATGTCCAAGTACGACCAACTTAGATAAGTACTGTTTAACTTCAGCTTCTTGATCGTTGCTGGAAAAGCTTTTGCACTTGATGGCAAAAGGTTATAAAAAATTATAACACTCAATATTTCAAGTTGCTGCAGATGGACAAGATTGTTGAGAAGCCCATTAAAGTCAGTCACATTTCCATATCTACAGATTCCTAATTCCTTGACATTTTGAATCCCCAAAATAACCTCGTTTGTGCAACAACCCGAAGACAAGTAAGAAATAGTTTGTAAGTTTGAAAAATCCTAGTGTCTTCCTTTGTCAACAGATTCACTTGGGCAATCTGGCAAATAAAATGTGGTCAGTTTGAGATGCCTTAATTGCATTAGTCCCCAAATTTGCATTGGACAAGTTACAAATGATCGATTAGGCCCTTTAACATTGAATGTCTGCAGATTCCTTAACCTGGAAATTTCTGGAGGTATGTCAAACATTTCCCCACGGAAGATCAATGCTAGGTACCTCAACCAGATAAGGCTTGGTATCTGTACAGGAAAATTATCAATCTCTATGTGTCTCAACTCCAAGGCTTTGAGTAATTTGAAATGAATAAGCTCTGAATTGAAAATAAAAGATTAAAAATAACCACCGAAAGAGAAAATAGAACGGGTTCATTTCAAAAGATTGTTGTTGTCATGATATCTCAACTGGCGTTGTACAGTGGTAAGAAGAGCCCTATAAAAACCACAGGGTGAAGAATCAATTTCATCACCAATCAGGCGCTTAAAGGGCTGTATTTGCATGAGAGATTGCAATTCTGAAGGAAAATGATTTGCATCGTAGTTACCAAACAGAATGTCGTTCATGATAAAAATGTTCTCCCTTTGAATTTCTCTCACGCACAGGTCATATATTAGATCATGAACCTTACATGATCTAATTCTTGTTCCATCTAGACTTTTCTTGCAGACCAGGACTAGACATTTATCAACAAGCTCTTGCAAACACTTCTCAGTCCTCCTTCCAAATCATTTTCCAACTTCAGGAACCCCTCAGCCATCCATGATCTCATCAATTTCTTCACTGCTATCACACTGTCTTCAAGTGATTGTAACTCAACCCAAGCACACGTGAACATCGTTCATCAGGATCATTTGTGATAAGTGAATTGACATTTTTTGCAACACATCTCCAATCTTCTATTGCCCTTTTAGATTTGAGAAGTCCAGCAACCACGACAATAGTTATTGGTAACCCGTGACGTTCATCTGCTATTTGCTTCCCCGTAGTCTCAAACTCATATGGTAATGATTCATTTGCAAATACGACACTTTTAAAAAGGTTCCAACTCTCATATGGATCAATGAAGCCCATCTGCAAAGAAAGATTCTCTGTCCCAGGATCGCAAGCTACTTTAGTGTTACGGGCGGTCAACAATATTCTACTCCCCTTGTTTTCACTTGGAAAACATAGTCTCACAGCATCCCATGCTTCACTTTTCCACATGTCATCCAATACTATTAAATATCTCTTACCTTTGAATCTTTTCTGCAGCATATCTGCTAGCTCTGCTTCACCTTTTATCTCAACCGTGTCATCCATTTTGATCGTCAATCAGAGAAGGCTCAGCAAAATCTCCTTTATGTTGTGCTATTGAGATACAGTAGCCCGGGCACAAACATCAAAACGGCATAGAATTGATTCATGATTGAATACTTCATTCGCTAAGGTTGTTTTACCTATGCCTCCCATCCCGACAATCGGGATGACTTTGGGTTCACCAGAGTAGCTTCTAGTAAGATCTTATACCAACCGTTTCCTTTGATCATCACGTCCAACCATACTGTTCTCAACATTCAGAATATTTCTTGATGAGCTTGGAAACTCATGAACCGTTGATTCCTTTGATGCATGTTTGTCCTTATCTTGAAACTTTCTTGATGACTTTTTCCAGATACGATCAATATCTCTGATAGCTACTTGTTGCAGGCTATCAGAAAGCCTCTCTTGTGCCTTTTCTCTCAGATTTTCATCATCTTCCAATACAACTTCAGTTACTCTTAGTTGAATTGTTTGTTCAACAATATTTGCATCTTCTTTTATCTGTACTTCCAAATCCGTCATTTCCCCAGAAATATTGTTTTTGTCAAAGTTCTTGACAACTACTTCGAGGGGACTAATCTTTTCATGAAGAGCACAAATTTCGTCTCTGTGATCACAGGTTAGACATTGCATTGGTGAATTGGATGTCAAGAGCGATTCTAGTGTTCTCATAAGAGAAGCCACACTTGCATGAGCCATATCTGCTATATTCACGCCAGCCTTTGCGATTATCACCCGAAAGCTGCAAGATACAAGAGGTCAATGGTATTATAGATAATGTGATACACAAATTGGTAAAAAATGTAGGCATAAAGGAAAGAAGGTCAGGAAATTTATTAGTCTGTTTCATGTTCAGGTCAGTTATGTTACTACAGATGATTTTGCAGATGGGCTGATGGTTTGACACTGCTCTTCGTTCCGAGTCCTATTATGAGATGGAAAGGATTAATTGAGAAAAAAAAAGGCACGTAATTCAGGTGTATTTAGTAGTGCTCAATCTGGGGGCAATAGTAGTTTTTATTATGGGCAGTCCAGGCCTACGCAGTCAGAGTCCATGGGACAGTCTTTGAGGAACAATTATTCAGCTAGAAAGGGCGAACAACGGATGCAGAGGAAGGGTAACAATTCTTATAAGTCAAGTCATCATCCGTGGTGTTCCAATTGTTGTAGAAATAACAGTGGTCGTTGTTACGGAGCAAATACGGCTTGCTATACTTGTGGTGAGCAGGGACATATTGCTAAGTTTTGTCCTAAGGGAGATTCTGGGTCTAGTCAAGCTGCTACTCAGGTACAAAGAAATGTTGCAGAAGCACAAACCCAAGCTCAGAAGGCTAGAGCTGCTCCATAGGGTGCTTATGGACAAAATCAACAGGGTATGTAGGTTTCTCAAATAGGGGGTGGACCACCGAGATTCTTCACTATGGCTAGACAGGATAATGAGGCACCTGATGCGGTGGTCACGGGTATTATATTGTTAATTCTCTTGAGGGATATTTCTTTATTGATCTTTGTTCTACGTATTTGTTTTATCTTCATATATTGTTTTATTCTTATAAAGAAGAGTTGAGAATCTTATTGTTCTATATATTGTTATGACTTAGAAGGGACACTTCATTAGTGGATAAAGTTTATGAATATTGTGTGATATCTATTTAGCACAGGGGCACCATAGTTGATCTACTTGTGCTACCTATGTTTGACTTTGATGTGATTATGTCTATGGACTGGTTGACATCATATTATGCTTTGATTAGTTGTTATCCTAAACTTATACGTTTCTATTTTTCTGGGAAAAAAATCACCTTTAGTGTGGAAGGGTATGACCCTTGTGACTCAAGGATAATATTTTATGTAAGGGCATGATGAATGGTTGATCATGGGTGTTGGTGTTTTATTGCTACTGTACATATGATGCATGAGCTGAGAATGTTACTATTGGCAATTTTTTTGATTGTTCAAGAATTTGTTGGTGTATTTTCAGATTTATTTTTCCGAGCTACC
>NC_061119.1:215351453-215357339 GCF_002878395.1 Capsicum annuum
GCGAGTTAGATTTCCACATTTATTTGACGTTTCTTATATGATTGTCATGTTCAAGGACGAAAGTTATTTTAAGTGGGGGAAAATGTAATATTCCAATTTATTATTATTTTTAATGAAGATTTAATTGATAATTATAACCAATAATTGATATTAATTAAGTAATTAAAAGAGAGCAAGCCAAAGGTCTAATCTTTTTCTTCAGTTTCACGACTGAAACACTACAAATAGAACTCTAGGGCTATTTCTTTTTATCCCATTATTCTGGAGAAGGAAGCAAAGCAACATAGAAAGGTAGCTTGATAGAGATTAACTAATATCAAATGAAAAGTCTTCGAAGTATCTTTCCAACGATACCAATTTCGTCAAAATCCGATACCCAAGCGAAAAGTTACAGTCATTTTCATGAGAGAGGCAGTAGTTGCACGCGATTAGCGTGCGACGCACGCTCTATCGCACGCACCTAATTTTCAGGTTCTGCTTTCACGTTTTTAAGGGCAATTTGGACCTTTACCTCATCCAAGGTCTGTCCATAACATAAGATTCACGCCCCAAAAGCAGAATACACTCCTTAATTCAATTTTTCCTCTCAAATTAAAATCCTAAATCCTTTCCCTCAAGATCAAGAATCAATATCTTAAGTTCAAGAATCCAACAAAAGGGTCAAGATTTGGGTTCCATCTATCAAGATCTAGGTTCCATCTTTCAACTCTTATAGTCTAAGGTACGTGGGGTTCATCCTAAAATCGACATGGGCTTGTTGAATCTTGAATATGATTTAAAGATTATCAAGCATGAATTTTAGAGGGGTTTTTGAACTTATGCTTTAAATTTCTCATTTTGGATGTTTTGATAATATTATTGTTTTGGCCTTTTGCCCTTTCCCCCTTAAATTGATTTACATCTATATGTATACGTATGATATTGAAGATTTGATTGAGAGCATTATCATTGGAATCCCTCTCTTTGATGATTTATAGTTTATGAAACTGTTGAGAATGATTTGAGATGCATGTTTAATGGTTTGAAAGTGCTCTTTTCAATATTAAAGTAATTAACATGATTTTGATGATGATGAGAGGGAGTTTCTTGATATGATTTCATTCTTGTGTTAAAGAGAAAGAATTGCATGTGATTGATATCTTTGACATGACCACCTTGTGTGTGTTTGATATGTCGGAAATGAGAGTTTTCTTGCATGTGTTTACATGAGTTTTAAAGAATGAGTTTCTTGAAAGGAATTGTTGATATGGTGGTCCTGAATTCCATGTTTTGAGAACAGAGATATAATTTGTTATAAATGAATCAGAGAATATGACTTGCAAGTCAATGCTATGATGATACCATATAAATTTATGCCATAACAGAACTGGAGTCTTTAGAGTTTGATTTCAAAGATCGCATGTTGTAAAGAATTAAAAATGGACTTAAAGAGGATTAGGTGGTTACCCGAAGAGTAGCCAAACGGCTCATAGCCTAAAACCGTGTTTTACCGATACGGGAATGTTACTTTTGTATTGGAACATACCCATATCGGTAAAACTTGGGTTTCAGAGACTCCGACCCTTGCGGCAAACTTAGGTTGGGGACTTGGCTACCGGGTTAAGGGCAGATTCAACATAGCCCTTGGAATTAAAGAATTGTAGGGTATACCATCTAGTGTAGAAGTAAAACAAAGAGTATGTCACAAAGTTCAGATGATTTTATAGAGTCTTTTAACTATGTCCATGTGATTCTCAACATATGATATATTTATGAACTGTTTTAAATCGCTTTCATATATGTTGAATAAAAATTATTATTTTGGATTTGCTCTGCATAACAGTACAACTATATTTCCCCTCTATCTCTCAGGGTCTGAGGCTCAATCTAGAGGCCGGCTAAGCAGTAGAGATTTCTGAGAGAAGAGACTGTGCAGTGGTGAGCCTTATTTATTTCAGAAGGCCTGTTTATTTCAGAATATGTTATTATTTTATTTTAGGTCTACTGGGGGCCTTGTCCTAGATTCAGACAGTTGTCATTTTAGCATGTAATAGAGATTTCGTAGACTGGTTTAGATATTGTCTAGAGTTGTTGTATTTTAAATTCCTTATCGTTA
This sequence comes from Capsicum annuum, assembly GCF_002878395.1. Lineage (NCBI taxonomy): Eukaryota > Viridiplantae > Streptophyta > Magnoliopsida > Solanales > Solanaceae > Capsicum > Capsicum annuum. The sequence continues at coordinate 215,353,549 of NC_061119.1, forward strand.
AATTGAGTTCAGAGTATGACCATGATTCCGTATTAAGTTATATTTCCTCATCTTACTTTATTGTATGGATATTGTGCATGACTACCATATAGAGAAGGGCTTCTGAGCCTTCATGGTTTGGAATGATCGTCACGGCCAAGGCCTTGGTTTGGGTCATGACAAAATTGGTATCAGAGCACGGTTCATGGTCCCAGGGTGTAATACCCGTTCCTTTTTCCTAGCTTGAAATCATCTCAAGTATGTTAGAAACTTGTGTTGAAATATGAATCCATTTTTGTACACGTTGTATTCCTAATATTTTCACTTTTGTCACGTGAAAAATCGAATAAGATTTCCATTGATACCAATTTCATCAAAATCTGGTGTCAGATGAGAGAGTTATGGCCGAAATATAGAAGGTAGTAAAACCGTCCAGATGCGACGGTGTAGGCCGACGGACCGTCGAACTAGCGATGGACCGTCGAACTAGCGACGGACCATCGACCACGACCGTCGTATTGAGGCAGTGAATCCACTCTCTAGAAGAGTGAGACAGAGAGGTCCGATGGACCTTCGACCCAACGAAGGACCATTCCTATTCTGGTCCCAGTCCAACGGTAATGTAACACCCCGAATTTCAGGCTAGAACGAAAACCTTCATTTCTACGCGTTGATATTCCAAAATCCATAAATCCAATGCAATTTTTGTATGTTAATATATTATGTAGTGTGGGAACCTATTTGAGCATGAATTTAGATCATAGAGGTCCCCTAACTCAAGGAAAAGTTGAAAGTTTTCCGATCGTTTGAGTTTTAGTGAGCGTCAAAACTTTGGTCAACTTCAATCGACCATAAATCCTTGTATATGACAAACTGGGTGGCCTACTATATATCAAATGAAATCCCTTTGAATTGGCTTTCCAACGATACCAATTTCGTCCAAATCCAATACCCGAGCGAAACATTATGGCTATTTTCGTGACTGAGATAGTAGCATCGCATGATTAGCGTGCGACGCACGCTCTGTCATATGCACCCAATTTCCAGGTCCTGTTTTCACGTTTTTAAGGGCAAAAGTGGTATTTTCCACCCCTATTCAGCCATAACATGGGATTAAATCCCCCAAACACTACTACATATCCTTGCTTTCTTATTCTGCTTCTCCCTCATCTTAATTTTCTGCTCTTCTATCTGCTGAGCATGAGTCATAAGCCTAGCTAAAGTCATGTCACTATTCAGCATTGCAATCCTTCACTCATTTACCACGCTATCATTTACCCCAAAAATAAACTTACTCATTTTGGCCTTATTATCTACAACCATATAAGAGGCATATCTGGATAATTGAGTAAACCTAAGGGAATACTCTTTTACCATCATGTTGCCCTGCCTGAGGTTGATGAATTCTAACACCTTAGCTTCCCGAAGCTCAAGGGGAAAGAACCTATCAAGAAAAGAGCCAGCAAACTCTTCCCACTCCACTGACCCTGCATCGTCTGACCTCTCTGCTAACCACTGCTTGAACCAAGTATGAGCAACATCCTACAACTGATATGCAGCTAGCTCCGCACTCTGACAAAAAGTAACCCCCATGATATCCGTGACCTTCTAAACTTGGTCAAGGAACTCCAGAGGATCTTCTTCTAACTTAGACCCAAAGAAGGATGGAGGATTCATTTGGGTGAAGTCTCGAATCCTAGATACAACTGAATTGGATACTGGGTTGGCCGGAACAACTGCTGGCCGTGCATTCTGTGCAGCAACCGACTGAGCGAGAGTGGTAAATGCAGCTCTGAACTCTGTATGAGAAACATGCTCATCCAAGGGGTCTGCCTGAATGGGCTGAGGTACTGACCATTTTCCAGGTCCCCTTCTTTGAGATCTCTTGGGAGGTATATTCTGTAAATAGAAAAGAGAAAGATTAGACGAAGAGTTAAATTCAAGTTTATGCTCACTGGCACGACATGAATACTGAAAGAAAGAAAACTGTTCCTAAAACATCTTATAGCCTCTTGTACATAAATATGAGGCGCAACACACTCATACACAAGACTCTACTAGATGCAGCTTTTAGACTTCCTAGGACACTGTTGAACCTTAGGCTCTGATACCAAGATTGCAACGTCCTAATTCTGGTAATCGAAACGCTACATGATGCCCATGACTCCAAAGGACCACAATCTAACCCATGAATGATATTTGTACCTATACACTACATAATATACACGATAAAGTAGAATACATAAGAGCTGTAAGGCCATAAGGTTCACATCTAATAAAGTCAAAACATCTGAAATACGGTATCACAATACCACAGCTAAAAATACTAAAGTCTGAATCAAATCTGAAAGCCTCTACATGTGTCTAAATAAGGAGTTGGGGGGAAATATTTCCAACTAACTCCATATACTGAAAGCAACTGTAATAAGTAATGATAGCATAATAGTCCTCAAAGTATGAGGACTCCCTGCGACTCTGCTGCTGAAACAAAAATACTACTGGTGCTCTGAAGATCATGCTGCTGAACCTATGGTATAAAATAAAACACCATAGCACGAATGTGTCAGTACAATTGAATGTACTGAGTATGCAAGTGAGGTAAGATAATGCATGGGGTTCATATGCAAGAACAATATTGACTAACATGAACGTGAGAATACATGCATGAATACATAATGAATGTAACTGAGTTCATGATACATGATTATTGAGTCTGGGTACTGATATCATGAGTTTACTGATAACTGATATGACTAATACTGTTGACTGTATCTGATAGTCTTGATAACTGATAACATGAGTGACTATATCTGACGGTCCTGATATTCTGAAGAACTATCTGAGTTCTTTTACTGATACTGAGACTGTGGGAAGTAGTTATCTAACCGACATGCCCCATATATTGCTATTATAGCTGAGCTGGGATCCAATCTGTACCCTGACTAGAAGGGTGTCAATATCGCGCCACTGGTAAGGACAAGCTGTAAGTGACCCTCATCTGGCAGGTACTCTAATCAGAACGGTGGGAACCCTCATCTAGCAGGTTAAGCCACCTCAACTACCCTCAACTGGCAAGTATTGATGTCTCAACCTATGCTGGCTACGTAGTTCTGGAATGCAAGGATTGCTTCTAAGAATCACACTCTCTACTGGCAGGTGAGTTCCCATCCTTGGGTTCACTCGGTGCTAATTACTACTCCCATCTGAAAAGACAATGAACATGATAAACTGAATGGTACATGGACTGAGTTTACTGAATTCTGTTGTCTGACAAAATGTTACCGAATTCTATTACTCACTGAGTTCATGAGATTACTGAGTTTTTTCCTGAGTCACATGACTGACTGAATTCTACTGAACATGGCTAGACTGAGGATATCGTGAAAACATGAAATAGCTCTAGGCACACAACTATACTTTTTAGGTAGAAGTACCCTAGGACTCGATAGAAGGAAACTGACAAAGCATGACTTTCTTGAATACATGACCAACATCAACAATCCACAATACCATAACTTGGGGAATTTCATAACATACATGGTTATCATAATCTTGTACATAAATGGGATTGCAAATAGACATGGCATAAATTCATAGAGCTAGTTCATGAACAACCCAACAAGGTTTACAAGACACCTTCATAGCATGGAAACCATTTGGACATAGAGGTGTATCATGAATCCATCATTTAGCCACAATTTAGCTATATTACATGATTTCTAGTTTCTTAGTCATCTTATCAAACACCTTACATGTACAATTTAAGACATAGGTAAAATCATCAATTCAACAAATCTTAAACCACCAAATTT
>NC_061119.1:215360339-215365525 GCF_002878395.1 Capsicum annuum
AATGATGATTTTGGATTATGATTTTTGTTTTCAAAAGAGAGAGGATTGTTTACGTTGATGAATGTTGAATATACATATAATGAAAGAGTGCATGGTTTTGCCAAAAGCATATGACCACCATTTGTTTGATGAAAGTTTTTGCAAGGTTTTGACTTGAGTTTCGGAATATGAAATCTCTTATGCAAATTACATGTTTGGGTGGTTTGAAATTATATTTTTATGAAAGAAATCATGCTTATTGCATTATGGCTCATAAATAGAACTTGCAAGTCTTGGTGTAATGACACCAACTGAGAAAATGCCATAACAGACACAGACTAATACAGAAATCAGACTTTATCAGATTTGCATATTTTAGAACTTCAGAATGACGCATGTTCAGAAAAGGCTAAAATAGGGCATAAAGAGAGCTTAGGTGGTTCTCTGAAGAAAGCATGAGTTCAGACAACTCATTGCCCAAAATCGTGATTTGCCGATTCGGGTTTATATATTACGCTGGACTAGAGCCGTGTGGCGTATCAGAATCAGAGACTCTAACCCTTACGGCACACTCCGGTTGGAGGCTTCCCCGCCGAGTCAATGACGGATTCCATACAGCTCGTGGAATATCAGAATTGTAGGGTAGTGCCACCTAACTTAGAAGTAATACAAAGATCAGAAACTATTTTGACAAGAATGTCTCAAAATGTTCAAAATGATGCCCATGTATTTTGGAAACTATTTTATGCATGATGTTTTATTAAATTGCTCTCATCTACTTTATACGTATACAAATATACTATTTTGGATTGCTTTGCATGCTAGTACATTTGTGCTGACCCCCCTCTTTCCAGGTTCTGAGGCTCAATCTAGGGGTCCAGGTAAACAATAGATATTTCAGATCGTAGATCAGATTGTGCATTGGTGAGCCTTCTATGATCCAGAAGGTCTGTTATTTTTAGATATTTATCTTTAGTCATGTTTTGGTCTACTGGGGGCCTTGTCCCAGTTTTCAGATAATTTTGTTTAGTTCATAGTAGAGATTTTGCAGACTGAGTCAGACATTATTATTCAGATATATTTTAGATTTCTGTTTTCAATAGTATGATCACATTCAGATTGACCATGATTCAGTATTAGATTCCTATTTCCGCATTATCTTTTATCATATAAATTATGAGCATGATTACCAGATAGATAGGGGTGTTTCAGGCCTACATGGTTTGGAAAGCTCATCACGGCCAGGGCCCCGGTTCGGGGCGTGACAAACTTGGTATCAAAGAATGGTTCATGGTCGCAAGGTGTCTGCGAAATCGTGTCGGGTAGAGTCTTATTTATGGGTGTGTAGCGCGCCACACTTATAAGCAGGAGGCTACTAGGAGTTTAGGAATGTCTCTCTTTCTTCATGTTCTAGTTCTAGAGTCAGAATGTTCCTCTTTCATACTCTAATTCGTGCTATGGTGTTGCCCATACGAAAGTAAAAGTCATCCCAAATTCTTTCCTTACTCTGACGTTCTCAGACATGTCCATTTATTTGGATGATTCAAGTACAAAAAGTTTAGAATCTACATGATATAGTCCTTTCCGATTGAGTCATATAAGATTTTTAAAAAAAATGTGTAAGGACTTAAGAATAGTCCGTTTGCTTCAAAGTGTATTGATGTGAGTGTGAACCTTGATATTGATGAAATCGTTCTTTTCAGCCTGCGGTATTGAGCGTATTCAGTCCCTTTTCAAAAAACAATTATGTTGCAGATATCGTGCTTTAGGGGGAATGATGTGCAATAGAATGTTGGAACTGTATTTCCACCCGAATAGTAGTATGAGTTAAAGTGTTGTTTTCATGACCTATCGGTAATGAAATTAGACCAAGAAGTTGGTGATGTGAAGTCACAAAGTTAGAAGTCAGAGTGAGGGTGACTTTTGTGTAAATAAATATTTCAATTAAATAATCGATGTTTGAGGATGATTTACCCCTTTATAGTGATAAACTAATATGGTAGCTAGTAGGATGTGTGAATGGTATGGTAGTCCATGGAGGAAGTTTTTGACTCCTATTTTATTTATACAGAGTAAGATGTGTATTCTTAGCTCATTGGATATTGCATATTAAATTTCTATCTCATATAATCTTGTCATCAAGGTGTTGTTGAAAAATAAAGTCTAGTGAAGCTGTGTGGGGCTCTTTTGATTCACTAGCATAGTTGCCTTGTCATTCATCTCATTTTCTTGTTCAAAATATAAAAAAAATCAAAGTCTAGTGAAGCCGTGTGAGGCCTATTTTGATTCACTAGCAACTTGTTGTCCAACTTGTTCTTGTGTTGGTTTAATATATGTATAGCTGAATCTGTTTGCATGAGATTGAGTTGGTAAAGAGGTGATTCGTCCTTGTGTGTGATTAGTAGAAGGTAGAGAAGGAGTTGTTAGTCATGCTTGCTTGAAGTGTGAAAATGGCTATATTAGTAGTAAGTTATAATTATAGACTCATGGTTGTTGTGGATTTTGAAGGTAGTCTAAATGCCTGATTGAGTAAGTATGTATGAGGTGAGAAATCCATATAAGTAGATAAGATTGTATGGGGTTATAATATCAGATTAAGGTTGATCATGGCTATTATGTGACTTTACCCCTTGACCTTTTTTTTTGTTGGTAGTTGTAAACTAGTACTACTTGTGAGAAAAGTATGTAGTAGATTTTTGAGGTATTTGGGTAGAATATCCCAATTTAATGGACTAGTATATTATGTTGCATTCTTCGGTGGTGATAGATGATTGGTACTGGGTTATAGGCTTGAATTTATTGTATGATGCGGATGTAAGAATAGTGGCAAGAGATTGATGATGCATGTTTTGTGGGATTAAATTAGTAGGCTTGATGTGTTGAAATAGAACATGCTAATGGATTATGATAAGGAAAAACCGCAAGGTCCATGATCGATTATTGTGGTTGTGAAGTTCTAGAGTACTAGTGTTTCTTGATGTTTATTTCATAGTTTCCAAGTAAGAATTATGTGTAAGGTTGGGTTGTAAATCATGTTTAGCACTAGACATTAAGTTTGCACAGTTAATGGCCATTAAGGTGGTTGTGATGATTGCTTGGGTAATGATACCAGTTTTATAAGAAGTGATCTAATAGGCTTGAACAGTGTATGCAAGAGATTAAGTTTATTTGATTCGTAGTGAAGTATGATGTTGTATGTATGATGTAGAAGTATGCCAAGGTGATATGAGGTTGTGGTATTTTTCTAAGGCTATTACATAATTTGTGTGGCTAGTGTACCGTTGAGTTGCTAAATGGAAAAAAACTAGTTAGAGGGTATATGGTGTTCTAGATAGCCAAGTTAAGGAGCTTTTATTGATAGTGTTGAGCCTTTTTATATGATCTTGATTCTCATGTTAGAGAGATACAAGTTTGGAGTAGCAATATTAGTATGCTATGACGGAAGTAGTATTATTCGTCAAATGCTCGGTGATATCCATGTTAAGCGTTAGAAGCTAAGTTTGAGCTTTCTTTTAAAGATTAGAAGTTAGTAAGTGTGCTAGTATTATAGTATGACTATTGGGGCAATCGAAATATAGAGTGTATCTCAGAAGGTAGTATTAGCAGTGGGCTTTCCACTTTCATGTGTGGTCTTTCGGGTTAAGTTCTATTAATTTTGCGTATTATCATATTGCAGACCCCAGAGTGCAGTGAGTGCAGTTAAGTGTAAAGTCTAGTAAGGTATCTCCCAAACTTAATACGATGGCTTAAAGCCAAGGGGGAGATGATAGAACAAGTAACCAAGTTCGGCTCTCAGATTCTGGTAGTGATGCTAGTATGATATAAAACATCAGAAAGTGAGGGTGAGACTCAACCCATTCCAGTCTCAGTATTTTTCAGTTATCCTAATACCTACTCATACCTCACGTTTCAGTTCCATGATCATAGTTCTTATTCATGTATATGATAGAAAATCACGTGCTCTTCCAGATTCCTAAATGAGGAGTTCTAGTTTATTCAGTAGTCGGAATCACATTCCATATGTTATGAACTTCAAATTGAGGTCATGCAGCTCATGAATCATGTACTCACGCTATATAGTGTGCTCAGTTCCCATATTTCATGCTATACTCTTTATGATTGACGAGATTCAGCTAATAGTCATGTATGCCCCAATTCAGATCACTTTGATGAATCCCTGATGTTGATTCGTTGTTCCTCAGGCCTCAGTTAAGTGTTGAGTTTTATATAGTATCCTTCTGTACTTCAAAGTCTTGGGTTCTAACCTTGTAGTGACTCCTCCTTATGTAATGATAGTGGTGATGTGTAAATGGTTCTTGTTGATGAAAGATCATTGTATGCTTGTTTTGGATGAGGCCATAAGTGTGAAGTAAGATTTGGGGCGAAGTCTTTGATACATGTGATGGTTAGTGGAAATTTGTGTGTGTATGTTCTTGGGGTAGCGCATGGGAGTTATATTGACAATGGTTTAGTGACTATGTGAAATATGTATTTACAGGTGTTTGCCTTGAAGTCCATATGTGGTTATAAAGATAGGCTTGAATGACATGTTGGAATTTTTGTAAAGGAACGGTATATGTGCTAGCGACTTCGTAGTAATAGTTCAGAGTTAGCCATTGAAGTTGTAAGGCATGATATGCTTAGGGTGTGATCTTTTAAGAGATATAGAAGGTTGAATCTTATGATTTAGACTTGTATTGTGGAGTGGCATGTAGTATTTTGTGATTTAAAATTAGGCTTGATCACAGTAAAAGGATTTAAGCTACTTTAGACATTAGTAGAATAATTTGTCAATGCTCATATGAGAATTATAAGTTGAACCAATGAATATGGTATTCAAGGGGAATAGTATAGTTAAGGGATTATTCGAGGAGTGTGCTAAGCTTGAAAGTAAGAAGTTGCATTGCCTAAGGCTAGGAAATTCTATCCTAGTTTATGAGTTATATGTCCTTATTCCATGCTATAGAGTAGTGTAATTGTGATGATTCCTTAGTCGGATGTCTTGTGTAACTCAGACCCAAGATTCTTTTCTCCCTAATGCTACTTGAACTTCTTTAGAAAGAGTGTTGAAGAGATACTCCAGTTAAGTATAAGTGTCTAATATAATAATTCAGTTTAACAGCCGGGCAGACAAGTTACTATAGTTTTTCCACCTTTTCACCCAGTCCTACTATCCGAAGTCTCATGCATATGGCCATCCCCAAGAG
>NC_061119.1:215368525-215396855 GCF_002878395.1 Capsicum annuum
GACATAGGTAAAATCATCAATTCAACAAATCTTAAACCACCAAATTTATGGATTTCAACTTATATACTAACATGTTTCATAAAATCACCTAAAGATTCCAACTTGGGAATCATCCAACACCAACAACATGGTCGTCAACGTCCAACTTGCAATTTCAAGAACTCAACATAAAGTTCACATGAATAGTAATACAAAACAAATTAGTTTTCATGATTTCTTGAGATGACTCATGGAATTAAAATTTAATTTACATCAACAGCATGGCTATAATCAACCCACAACATAAATATCATGATTTATAGATTTGAAAGAGGGTTTTTGAGCTTTATGGATGAAAGGAATCCATGAATCAACACTATACATACCTTACATGAAAGATTCTTGAAGATTAATGGTGAAATTCCTTAATTCTTGAAGCTCCTATGAAAACCCTATACTTGTTCTTGCTGAATTTTGAGAGAAAACAAGCATATGTTGCTAAATTATGACTGATTCTCGTGTTTTTTTGTATATATATAGAGGTGGGAAAGACTAAAATACCCCTGGAGAAAGAGAGAAAGATGCAGCTGTCCTCAGTTGTTTTTAGGCTGATAGGCTGAAGTAAATTGATCATAACTCTTTACCCAGAAGTGCAAATTGAATGAAACCAATCTCATTGGAAAGAAGACTCAAATATATTTCGATTGATGGGTAGCAGCTCTCACAGTTCATTATATACAGGAAGTTATGATCATTTGAAGTTGACCCTGAAATGCTGAAAATTTCTGGAGCATGCTATAGAGCATGCGACGCTTGCAAATCACATGGTGCTTCTGTTTTGAAATTCAAACATGCCCTAAACGGATTCCAAAAATTCTTAAACTCACCCGAGATTTACTCTTGACTTCCATGATCACAACGCAACTTGAAAATTCAAAAATGGAGGTCGGGAAGGTCGTCAAATAAATCCTTGAAGTTCGGAGGTATAAAAGGAGAGTAAGTGTATTTAACACTTAGCAAAAATTCTTAATTCCTCTAAGTGTTGGATTTACTTATTAAGCCTTAAGGAGCTGAATTTAAACTTAGAATTTTACGGGGTCTTACAATATCTCCTCATTGGGAACATTCGTCCTCGAATGAGACTGACTGAGAGGGGAAATAATAAGCTAAACATAAACTGAACATGAGTGACTGAAACGTGATTTCATTACTAATAAGCTTAATTTATATTATACTGGACATGCATATCTGATGCATGTGTAACTGTTTCATGAGTGCATGACTGAGTGTTCTGATGAACTGAATTTCTCACAATGAGAATGCATATCTGATGCATGATTATATAATTGAACTGATACATGAATGCATGACTGAATATGTAATGGTACTTGATACCAATTTTGTGATAGGTACTGAACATGAAACTGAATAAGCTTAAGGAAGACTGTTACCTTGAGCTAGATCTAAATTAGCGGAGAAGAGGTGAGGATAATTGGTTCGCATATCTGTTTCTGCTTCCCAAGTAGCTCCCTCAACAGAATGATTCCGCCAAAGAACTTTGACTAGAGGGACCTCTTTGTTTCTTAGTCTACGAGTCTGATAGTCAAGAATCTCGACTAGAATCTCTTCGTAAGAGAGGCTATTCTGAACATCAATGCTCTGAATAGGGACTACAACTGCTGGGTCACCTACGCACTTCTTGAGCAAAGAAACATGGAAGACTAGATGAACTGAGGCTAGATCTGAAGGCAACTCGTGCTCATAAACTACCTTTCCGAAGTGACTGAGAATCTTGAAGGGACCGACATATCGGGGACTGAGCTTTCCCTTCTTGCCAAATATCTTCACTCCCTTCATAGGAGAGATCTTTAAATAGACATAATCACCAATCTCGAACTCGATATCCTTTTTACGTACATCGGAATACGATTTCTATTGGCTCTGAGCTATCTTGAGCCTTTCTCTAATCAACTGAACTTTCTCTAAGGCATCGAATACTAAGTCAGGCCTTATGACTGCGGCCTCACTAACTTTGAACCAGCCAACTGGAGATCTGCATCTCCTACCATAGAGAGCTTCAAATAGAGCCATCTGAATACTATCAAAGGCAAGTGGTCATCCCAACTTCCCTTGAAATCAATTATACATGCCCTTAGCATATCTTCTAAAGTCTGAATAGTCCTTTCAGCTTAACCATCTGTCTGAGGATGAAAGGTTGTATTGAGATGGACTTGGGTACCAAGACCCTTTTGGAACACTTTCCAGAAATGAGAGGTGAACTGGGTACCTCTGTCTGAGATAATAGATGAAAAACACCATGTAATCTGACCAACTCTCTGATGTAGAAATTGGCATAATCCTTAGGTGAATAAGAGGTATGAACTGGAAGGAAATGAGCTAACTTGGTCATTCTGTCTACAATGACCCAAACTGAATCATGCTGATGATGAGTACGAGGCAAACCCATCACGAAGTCCATGTTCACAACTTCCCACTTCCAAGTAGGGATAGAGAATTCCTGCATGGAACCACTAGGCTTCTGATGCTCTATCTTAACCTGATGACATGTAGAGCACTTAGCCACAAACTCTGCAATATCTCTCTTCATCCCACTCCACCAATAGATCTCCCGCAAGTCATGATACATCTTTATGGCCCCTGGATGAATAGAGTAGAGCGCACCATGCGCTTCTACAAGAATTTGCTGCCTCAAGTCATCTACACCTGGAACACAGAGACGACCCTGACAATGCAAGACACTACCTCCCCCTTGGGATAAAACCTCAACCTTCTGATCTTTGACTGATTCTTTTAGCTTGACAAGGCTGGAATCTCTATCTTGTTTTTCCTTTACCTCAGAAACTAGAGATGATTCTGAACTGTTATGGACACATACCCCACCTTCTGAAGAATCAAATAGGCGGACACCTAGTCAGGAAAGCTGATGGACTTCCAGAGTTAGCTTCTTCTTATCTTTCTCAACATGAGCAACACTACCCATAGACAATCTACTGAGAGTGCCAGCCACTATATTGACCTTGCCTGGGTGGTAAAGAATACTCATGTCGTAATCTTTCAAGAGCTCTAACCACCTTCTCTGATGAAGATTGAGATCTTTCTAAGAGAATACGTACTGAAGGCTTTTATGATCTGTGAAGACATCTACATAAACACTGTACAAATAATGCCTTCAAATATTTAAGATGAATACTACGGTTGATAACTCAAGATCATAAGTAGGATAGTTCTTATCATAAGGTTTAAGCTGTCTGGAGGCGTAGGCTATGACCTTACCATGATACATGAGGACACAACCCAAACCTACTCTGGATGCATCACAATACACTACGAACCCATCTGGACTATTTGGAAGAGCTAAGATTGGAGCTGAGGTGAGTCGAGTCTTTAACTCCTGAAAACTCTTCTCTCAAGGATCTGCCCACTGAAACTTGACTTTCTTCTGAGTCAATTTGGTTATAGGGGATGCAATAGAAGAAAATCCCTCAACAAACCGCCTATAATAGCCAACCAAACTCAAGAAACTCCTGATATCTGATGGAGATACAGGTCTGGGCCAGTTTCTTACTGCTTCGGTCTTTTGAGGATCTACTCTAATTCCATCACCTGAAACAATATTACCAAGGAATGCTACTGACCTTAGCTAAAACTCACACTTACTGAATTTGGCGAACAACTGATGATTTCTAAGAGTCTGGAGTACTGTTCTGAGATGTTCTGCATGATCACTTTCACTACGAGAATAGATAAGAATATCATCTATGAAGACTATGACGAACATGTCTAAGTACTACTTGAACACTTGGTTCATCAAGTCCATGAAAGCTACTGGTGCATTGGTAAGACCAAAGGACATGACTAGGAATTCGAAGTGACCATGACGAGTATGAAAAGCTATCTTCAAAATGTCACATTCTCTGAGTCTAAGCTGACGATGTCTGAACCTGAGGTCTATCTTAGAGAAATAGCTGGCACCCTGAAGCTGGTCAAATAAGTCATCAATTCTGGGGAGAGGATACTTGTTCTTGATCGTGACTTTATTGAGCTAATTCAAGACTGGGAGATTCAGAACTAGAGTCCTTGACATGAACGAGATGGTAGACACATCCCTTAGATATCATTTTCCTTGCCCAAAGGTAGGAAACAAACTGACCTCTGAAAGCTGAAGTACTACCCCTCCACTCTAGGATGGGTTCATTCAAAAACTGAAACTGAACTGTTCTGTTTTTGCAGTCGACTGTGAAATAGCAGGAATAAAGCCAATCCATGCCAAGAATGACATCAAAATCAGTCATCTCTAATTTAACTAAGTCTACTGAAGTGACTTTTTGAAATATCATAATCGGGCAGTTCCTGTATACCCATTGGGCTATTATGGTTTTACCCATCGAGGTAGATATTGAAAGGGGCTCTGCTAGAATTTCAGAACTGATTCTAAAATCGCCTACTATAAAAGGAGTAACGAAAGACAAGGAAGAACCTGGATCTAGCAAAGCGTAAACATGCACATGAAAAATCTGTAACATACCAGTAACCATATCAGGAGAATTTTCCTGATCTTGCCGGGATTGGAGAGCATAGATTCGATTTGGGCGTTGCCCACTAGTAGCACAGGAAGTGGCACCCTATTGATTTGGGCGACTGGTCTGAGCTGTAGAACGGCTCTGTTGACGCTGATAACTCGACTGGGGACAATCCCAGACCCTGTGGCCTGGCTTGCCACAACCAAAACAAACATCGCTACCTGATCTACAGACACCCTTTTGGTTCTTACCATAAGTTTGGCAAAGGGGATTAGTGTGGCCAGTGCTAATACTACCCTGAGACTGAGTGTCTGGTGCCCTATATCTGAATTTAGGAGCTAGAATACTAGCTGAAGAAGGAGCTGGGACTGAGGGTTTTGTGTGAAACTGAGAATGACTTCCACCCCCTGACCTGGGCTGAGCAAAGTTATAACTACCTATCCTTACTTTCTTATTCTGCTTCTCCCTTATCTTAATTTTCTGCTTCTCTATCTGCTGAGCATGAGTCATAAGCCTGGCTATAGTCATGTCACTATTCAGCATGGCAATCCTGCACTCATTTACCATGCTATCATTTACCCCAAAAATAAACTTACTCACTTTGGCCCTGTTATCTGCAACCATATAAGGGGCATATCTAGATAATTGAGTAAACCTAAGGGAATACTCTTTTACCATCATGTTGCCTTACCTGAGGTTGATGAATTCTAACACCTTAGCTTCCCAAAGCTCAAGGGGAAAGAACCTATCAAGAAAAGCTTCAGCAAATTCTTCCCACTCCACTGACCCTGCATCATCTGACCTCTCTACTAACCACTACTTGAACTAAGTGTGAGCAACATCCTACAAATGATATGCAGCTAGCTCCGCACTCTGACAAGAAGTAACCCCCATGTATCTGTGACCTTCTGAACTTGGTCAAGCAACTCCAAAGGATCCTCTTCTGACTTAGACCCGAAGAAGGATGCAGGATTCATTCGAGTGAAATCTCGAATCCTAGATGCAGCTGAATTGGCTACTGGGTTGGCCGAAATAATTGTTGGTTGTGTATTCTGTGCAGCAACCGACTGAGCGAGAGTGGTAAATGCAGCTCTGAACTCTGCATGAGAAATATGCTCATACAAGGGGTCTTCCTAAATGGGCTGAGGTACGGACCATTTTCTAGCTCCCCTTCTTTGAGATCTTTTAGAAGGCATATTCTATAAATGGAAGAGAGAAGGATTAGACAGAGAGTTAAATTCAAGTTTGTGCTCACTAGCACGACATGAATACTGAAAGAAGGGAAACTATTCCTAAAACATCTTATAGCCTTCTGTACACAAATGTGGCGCACAATACACTCATACATAAGACTCTACTAGATGCAGATTTTAGACTTCCTAGGACACTGTTGAACCTTAGGCTCTGATACCAAGATTGTACCACCCCAATTCTGGTAATCGAAATGCTACGAGGTTCCCATGATCCCAAAGGACCACAAGCTAACCCATGACTGATATCTGTACCTATACACTACATAGTATACATGATAAAGTGAAATACGTAAGAGCTATAAGGCCATAATGTTCACATCTAATAATGTCATAACATCTGAAATATGGTATCACAATACCACAGCTGAAAATACTAAAGTCTGAATCAAATCTGAAACCCTCTACATACGTCTGAATAAGGAGTTGAGGGAACATATTTCCAACTAATTCCATATACTAAAAGCAACTGAAATAAGTAATGATAGCGTAATAGTTCTCAAAGTATGAGGACTCACTACGACCTGTTGCTGAAACTGAAATACTACTGGTGCTCTAGAGCTCGTGCTACTGAACCTATGGTATAAAATAAAACACCATAGTGTGAATGCAATAGTATAATAGAATATACTGAGTGTGCAAGTTAGGTAAGCTAATGCATGGGGTTCATATGCATAAACAATACTGACTAACATGATGTAAGAATATATGCAAGAATACATAATGACTATAGCTGAGATCATGATACATAATTATTGAGTCTGGGTACTGATATCACGAGTTTATTGATAACTGATATGACTGATACTGTTGACTGTATTTGACAGTCCTGATAACTGATAACATGAGTGACTGTATCTAACGGCCCTAATATTCTGAAGAACTATTTGAGTTTTTCTACTGATACTGAGACTGTGGGAAGTAGTTATCTAACCGACATGCCCCATATATAGCTATTATAGCTGAGCTGGGATCCAATCTGTACCCTGACTGAAAGGGTGTCATACCACGCCACTGGTAAGGACAAGTTGTGAGTGACCCTTATCTGGCAGGCACTCTAATGAGAATGGTGGGAACCCTCATCTGACAGGTTAAGCCACCTCATCTACCCTTAACTGATAGGTATTAATGTCTCAACCTACGCTGGCTACGTAGTTCTGGAATGCAAGGATTGCTTCTATGAATCACACCCTCTACTGGCAGGTGAGTTCCCATCCTTAGGTTCACTCGGTGGTAATTACTACTCCCATCTGAACAGACAATGAACATAATAAACTGAACGGTACATGGACTGAGTTTACTGAATTCCGTTGTCTGACACAATGTTATCGAATTTTGTTACTGAGTGACTTTATGAGATTACTGAGATTTTTCTTGAGTCACATGAATGACTGAATTCAACTAAACACAGCTTGACTGAGGATATCATGACAACATGCCATGGCTCTAGGCACACAACTATATTTTTTGGGTACAAGTACCCCCAAGACTCGATAGAAGGAATCTGACAAAGCATGACTTTCTTGAATACATGACCAACATCAAAAATCCACAATACCATAACTTGGGGAATTTCATAACATACATGGTTATCATAATCTGGTACATAAATGGGATTTCAAATAGACATGGCATAATTCCATAGAGCTAGTTCATGAACAACCCAACAAGGTTTACAAGACACCTTCATAGCATGGAAACCATTTGGACATAGAAGTGTATCATGAATCCATCATTTAGTCACAATTTAGCTATATTACATGATTTTTAGTTTCTTAGACATCTTATCAGACGCCTTACATGTACAATTTTGGACATAGGTAAAATCATCAATTCAACGAATCTTAAACCACCAAATTTATGGATTTCAATTTATATACTAACATGTTTCATAAAATCACCTAAAGATTCCAACTTGCAATTTCAAGAACTCAACATAAAGTTCATATGAATAATAATACAAAATAAATTAGTTTTCATGATTTCTTGGGATGACTCGTGGAATTAAAATTTAATTTACACCAACACCATGGTTATAATCAACCCACAACATAAATGTCATGATTTATAGATTTGAAATAGGGTTTTTGAGCTTCATGGATGAAAGTAATCCATGAATCAACACTATCCATACCTAGGATGAAAGATTCTTGAAGATTAATGGTGAAATTCCTTAATTCTTGAAGCTCCCATGAAAACCCTGTACTTGTTCTTGATGAATTTTGAGAGAAAACAAGCATATGTTGCTAAATTATGACTGATTCTCATGCTTTTTTGTATATATATAGAGGTCGGAAAGACTAAAATACCCATCGAGAAAGAGAGAAAGACGCAGTTGTGCTCTGTTGTTTTCAGGCTGATAGGATGAAGTAAATTGATCATAACTCTTTACCCAGATGTGAAAATTGAATGAAACCAATTGCATTGGAAAAAAGACTCAAATATCTTTTGATTGATATATAAAATCTCTCACATTTCATTATATACAGGTAGTTATTATCATTTGAATTTGACCCTGAAATGCTGAAAATTTCTAGAGCATGCGACGCATGCAAATCGCATGGTGCTTCTATTTTGAAATCCAAACATTCTCTAAAAGGATTCCAAAAATTTCTAAACTCAGCCGAGATGTACTATTGACTTCCATGATCACAACACAACTTGAAAATTCAAAAACGGAGGTCGGGAAGGTCATCAAATAAATCCCCGAAGTTCAGAGGTATAAAAGGAGACTAAGTGTATTTAACACTTAGCAAAAATTCTTCTAAGTGTTGGATTTCCTTTTCAAGCCTTAAGGAGCTGAATTTAAACTTAGAATTTTACAGGGTCTTACACTTATGATTCGTACTTGCATAAGTTATCACTTTCAAATTTCAATATGTATGATTTGATCATGAATATTTCAAGGGAATCCTAAATTTTCAGCACGAATCAGCTTCTTGAAGCAAGAAAAGTTAAGTCAGCTAAGAATTCTGTTTCATGATAGAAGTTTAAATATTTCAGATCAGTTATGTCCTTTCTTATAAGGCACATCATATCCGCGTTAATCCATACCTTTAAGCTTCGACAAGTTCCTACCCATCATTCGGGGACGAATGATCCCAAGGAGGAGGTAATGTAACACCCCGAATTTTGTGCTAGAACGAAAATCGTCATTTCTATGCGTTGATATTCCAAAAGCCATAAATCCTATGTAAATTTTGTATGTTAATATATTATGTAGTGTGGGAACCTATTTGAGCATGAATTTAGATCATAGAGGTCCCCTAAATCAAGGTCATGTTAAAAGTTTTCCGTTCGTTTGAGTTTTAGTGAGCGTCGAAACTTAGGTCAACTTAAATCGATCATAAATCCTTGTATATGATGAAATGGGTGGCCTACTATATATCTAATGAAATCTCTTCAAATTTTATTTTCAACGATACCAATTTCGTCTAAATCCGATACCCGAGCGAAACGTTATGGCCATTTTTGTGACTGAGACCGTAGCATCGCGCGATTAGCGTACGATGCATGCTCTGTCACACACACCCAATTTTCAGGTCCTGTTTTCATGTTTTTAAGGGAAAAAGTGGTATTTTCCACCCCCTATTCAGCCATAACATGGGATTAAATCCCCCAAACACCAAAATAAGGTTATTCTCTCTCAAAATCACCAAGAATACTTTTTAGGGTTTCAACCCAAAGATCAAAATATCTTAAGATTTCACCGTGGGTTTTCAATAATTCTTCGAGATTTGGAATCTCCATTGCGAAGGCTACAAGAAGCACCCATCAATTGTTCGAATAGCATCCCTAAAGCACAAGTTCATTCAAGAGTCATTAATTAAGGTACGCCGGGTTTTCTTAAATTCTAATGGGCATAGAAATCATGTTTTAAGAAAGGTGTTTTGAAATTTATGTACATATTCATGTTTTAGAAGCTTTAAGGATATTGTTTTGGCCTTTTGGCTTTCCCCCAAAGTGATTTGAAAGTTATATATATTGTATGTAAGTGTTCAAGTTTTGAAATATGAATTGAGAGCATGATATGTATGAAATCCCTCTCTTGATGTAATTTTTCCCATGTTTCACATGATATGGATTGTTTCGAAACACATCTTGAAAAGCATGTTATGAAAAGTCTTAAATGATGATTTTGGATTATGATTTTTGTTTTCAAAAGAGAGAGGATTATTTACGTTGACGAATGTTGAATATACATATAATGAAAGAGTGCATGGTTTTGACTTGAGTTTCGGAATATGAAATCTCTTATGCAAATTACATGTTTGGGTGGTCTGAAATTATTTTTTTATGAAAGAAATCATGCTTATTGCATTATGGCTCAGAAATAGAACTTGCAAGTCTTGGTGTGACGACACCAACTTAGAAAATGCCATAATAGACACAGACTAATACAGAAATCAAACTTTATCAGATTTGCATGTTTTAGAACTTCAGAATGATGCATGTTCAGAAAAGGCTAAAATAGGGCATAAAGAGAGCTTAGGTGGTTCCTCGAAGAAGGCATAAGTTCAGACAACTCATTGCCCAAAATCGTGATTTGCCGATACGGGTTTATATATTATGCTGGACTAGAGTCGTATGGTGTATCAAAATCAGAGACTCCAACCCTTGTGGCACACTCGAGTTGGAGGCTTTCCTGCCGAGTCAATGGCGGATTTCATACAGCCCATGGAATATCAGAATTGTAGGGAAGTTCCACCTAACTCAGAAGTAATACAAAGATCAGAAATTGTTTTGACAAGAATGTCTCTGAATGTTCAAAATGATGCCCATGTGTTTTGGAAACTATTTATGCATGATGTTTTGTTAAATTGCTCTCATCTACTTTATACGTATACAAATACACTATTTGGATTGCTTTGTGTGCCAATACATTTGTGCTGACCCCCCCCCCTCCTTCCAGGTTCTGAGGCTCAGTCTAGGGGTCCAGGTAAATAGTAGATATTTCAGATCGCAGATCAGATTGTGCATTGGTGAGCCTTCTATGATCCAGAAGGCCTGTTATTTTTAGATATTTATCTTTATGATGTTTTGGTCTACTGGGGGCCTTGTCCTAGTTTTCAGATAGTTTTGTTTAGTTCATAGTAGAGATTTCACAGAGTGAGTCAGATATTATTATTCAGATATATTTTGGATTTTAGTTTTTAGTATTATGATTACATTCAGATTGACTATGTTTCCGTATTAGATTCTTATTTCTGCATTATCTTTTAGCATATGAATTATGTGCATGATTACCAGATTAATAGGGGTGTTTCGGGCCTATATGGTTTGGAATGCTTGTCACGACCAGGAACTCATTTTGGTTCATGATAGACGGTGAGTCCGATGGACCGTCGACCCAGCGACGGACTGTCGACCCCACGTCGCATGTCCAGCTCCATTATTTTAAGACATTTTTAAAAGGGGTATTTTGATCTTTTACAACCCGTTTATATATCTAATAATATCCGACTGAAGCTCAGAACTTCATTATTCTTTCACAACAACAAAACTAGAGTTTTCTCTCTAAGATTAATCCCCAAGAACAAAATCCAAATCTTCTTCAAGAATCAAAGAGATTCAAATTCTTTAAGTTCAAGAACTTCAAGAAACTCATTACCAGGTATGCATAGTGTTCATTCATGGACTCCTTTCGTCCTTGAAGCCCAAGAATCTCCTTTCTAAGTTCAAGTTTATGAATTTTCTTTATAAGTTTCATGTTAGGTTGTTGTTGTTCATGTTGATAATGACTAATTGAATTCTAATCCATGGTTGGTGATAAATTTCATGTGGAATTGATTAGTATACGTGTAGCTTCATGTAAACCTATGATTAAACCCTTGTATGATGAAATTATAATTGTACCATGATGTTTAATTGTTGTATATATGTTTTCTACATATACTATACCTGCCATGTGTTTGATTAAATGCCTATATGAAGGAAAAGTGTCTAACTAGTATGATATTATGAAATCCCCATGTATGTCCAAGTTCATGCATATCACATGTTTGATAAAATGCTTCAATAAATGAATTATGGATTATGATGTTAGCCATGTGTTCAAGTAAGTCATGCTTTGTTAGTTTCCTTCTATCGAGTCCTGGGGTACTTGTACCCAAAACATTAGTTGTGGGCCTAGAGCCATGTCCTATTTTCACGATACTCTCAGTCAAGCCATGATCTTTAGACTTCAGACAATCTTATGACTCAGGAAATCTCAATAATCTCATGAACTCAGTCAATTTGTCAGATATCAGTAGTATTCCATCTGTCATCGAGATTCAGTAACTCAGTCCATGTTCAGATCAGTTAATTATGTTTAGAGTCTATTCAGATAGGAGTAGTAATTAGCACCGAGTGAACCCAAGGATGGGAACTCACTTTCTAGTTGAGGGTGTGATTCTTAGGAGCAGTCCTTATATTTCAGAACTACGTAGCCAGTATAGGTTGGGACATCATACCTACTAGTTGAGGGTAGATGAGGTGTCTTAACCTTTTAGTTGAGGGTTCCCACCATTCTCATTAGAGTAACCTGCTAGTTGAGGGTCACTCATATGTTGTCCTTACCAGTGGTAAGGTATTGACACCCTTCCAATCAGGGCACAAATTGGACCCCGCTCAACTACTATAGCGTATTTGGGGTATGTCAGTTAGACAACTACTTCTCATAGTTTCAGTATCAGTATCAGTCAAGAACTCAAATAGTTCTTCAGATTTCAGGACTGTACAGTACAGAACTCAGCTAGTTCCATCAGAATTAAGACTATCAGATACAGTCATTCATGTTATTAGTATTTAGATTTAGTAATCATGTTATCACAGTATCAGTGTCAATTATTATGTCTCATGCATGCATTCTCATGCTCATGATAGTTAGCTTGTTATTATTATTGTTCATACATATAAACCCCATGCATTCATCTTACCTTATATGTATACCAGTACATTCAATCGTACTGATGCATTTACTCTATGGTGTCTTATATCATAGGTTCAGAGACACGAGTTCCAGAGCATCAGTAGCATTCCAGTAGTCAAAGTTAAAAGTGAGTCCTCATCCTCCGAGGATATGATCATTATGTTATTATGTCATTAATTAATTTATTAGTTGGAGTTAGTTGGGGACATGTCCTATCAACTCCTTATTCAGACAGTCATGTTTTAGAGGCTTTCTAGACTATCATGTTCAGTTAGTTTATTTCAGTTGTTTTGGGTATTTCATACCCCATTCAGATGTTATACTTTTTATCAAATATTATGTTACAGCTTGAATCTTATGTCCTTTCATTTCATGTTTCTACATTTTACAGTATATTATATAGTATATAGGTATAGATATCAGTCATGGGTTAGCTTGTGGTTGTCCTCCAGGGTCATGAGCATTGTGTAGCATTTCGGGTGCTAGATTCGGGGTGTTACACAGGGTGTCTGCGAAATCGCATTAGGTAGAGTCTTGTTTATGGGTGTATAGCATGCCATAGTTATAAGCAAGAGGCTACAAGGCGTTTAGGAATGTTTCTCTTTCTTCATGTTCTAGTTTATGCTATGGAGTCATATTGTTCCTCTTCCATACTCTAATTCACGATATGGAGTCGCCCATACGAAAGTAAAGTTATCCTAATTCTTTCTCTTACTTTGATGTGCTCAGATATGTCTTATTGTTGAGATGATTCAAGTGCAGAAGTTTAGAGTCTAAATGGTATGTTCTTTTCTGATTGAGTCACATAAGATTTTAAAATCATGCAACGACTTAAGAAGAGTCTATTAGTTCTTCAAGGTGTATTGATTCTAGTGTGAACTTTGATTCTGATGAAATCGTCCTTTTCAGCCTACGGTATTAAGTATATTCAGTCCTTTTCAAAATTTATGTTGCAGATGTCATGCTTAAGGGGGAATGATGTATAGCAGAATATTGGAACTGTATTTCCACCCGAGTAGTAGTTTATGTTAAAGTGTCATGCTCTATTGGTAGTGAGATCGTCTAGAAGTTGATGACATGAACTCACAAGGTTATCAGTTAAAGTGAGAGTGACTTTTGTGTAAATGTATATTTTTAGTTGTATAACTATCGAATGAGGGATGATTTGTCATTTTATATTGATAGACTAGTGTGGTAGTAATATTTGTATATTGCGAGTATGCGATAGAAGAAGTGTTTGGCCGTGATTATTATCTATTAAAAATAGGGAAAAAGTCCAGAGTGGATAGTTATGGTGGTTACAGAAATCCCTTATAGGCTGTGAATAAAGACGATTAGATTAGCCAATAAGTTATGATTATAGACTCATTATTATTTTTTGAATTTGAAGGAAGTCTAAATGTATGCTTGGGTAAGTAAGTATTATGTGAGAAAGTAGAATGTGGGGATAAGATCGTAGTGGATTATAATATTAGATTAAGTGACCATGTTTATTATGTCACTTTACCCCATTGACCTTCTTTTCTTTAACAGTTGTAAACTAGTATTTCATGTGAGAAGGTATGTAGTGGATTTTGAGTTGTAGCAGTGATGTCATGGAGGGATTATGATTGTAGGTAGTAGTTAAATGAAATGAGTATTTGAATTGATTTCCTAATTCGATGGACTAGTACATTATGTTGCATTCTTTATTGGTTATAGATGATTGATGCTAGACTATAGTCTTGAATTTTAGGTGTAGAATGTGGTGGTAAGAATAGTGTCTTAAGATTAATGATGTATGTTTTGTGGGAATGAATTAGTAGGCCTGCTGTGTTGAAATAGTACGTGCTAATGGATTATAATAAGGGAAACCGTAAGGTCATGATCGATTATTGTTCTTGTGGAGTTCCAGTGTACTAGTGCTTCTTGATTTTTTATTTCATAGTTCCAAGTGAGAATTGTGTGTAAGGTTGGGTTGTAAATCATGTTTAGCACTAGACATTAAGTTTGAAAAGCTGATGGCCATGAAGGTGGATGTGATGATTTCTTGGTTAATGATACTATTTTTATGGAATTTATCTAATAGGTTTGAACAAAGTAAGCAAGCGCTTAAGTTTATTTGACTCATAATGAAGTATGATGTTGTATGTATGATGTAGAAGTATACCCAAGGTGATGTGAGGTTGTGGTATGATTTTTTAGGGCTATTACATGTCGTATGTGGTTAGTGGTACCGTTGAGTTGCTAGGGGAAGAAAGACTAGTTAGATGTTATGAGGTATTCTAAATAGCCAAGTTAAGGAGTTTTGATTAATAGTGTTGAGCTTTTTGATATGAACTTGATTCTCTTGGTAGAGAGATATAAGTTAGGATTTGTGATATCGGTATGCTATGATGGGAGTAGTATGGTTCATCAAAGGCTTGGTGATCCATGTTAAGTGTTAGAAGCTAAGTTTGAGTTTTTGAAGATTGAGCTAATAGAAATAAGAGTTGAAGCACTAAAGAGTTTGCACTCCGACTATGGGGATAGTCATGAAGATTTGTAGTAAGTGTGCAAGTATTATGTGATGACTATTGGGGCTATAGAAAGATAGGAGTGTGCCTCAAAAGGTAGTATTAGCAGTAGTTTTCGACTTCCAGGTGTAATCATTCGGGTGAAGTCTTATTAATTGTGTGTATTATCGTATTCCAGACCCATAGTGCACTGAGTGTAGTTAAGTTTAGAGTCTAGTAAGGGATATCTCAAACATAAGATGATGGCTTAAGGCTAAGGGGGAGATGATAGAACAAGTAACCAAGTCAGGCTCTCAGATTTTAGTAGTAATGCCAGTATAATATAGAACATCAGAAAGTGAGGGGGAGGCTCAACCCATTCTTATCTCAGTATTTTTTAGTTATCCCAATACCTACCCATGCCTTACGTTTCAGATCCATGATCATAGTTCATGTTCATGCATATGATAGAGAATCATGTGCTCTTCCTGCTCCTAAATGAGGAATTCTAGTTCATTCGGTAGTCGGAATCACATTCCATAAGTTATGAAATCCAAATTGAGGTCATGCAGCTAATGACTCATGTACTCACGCTTTATGGTGTGCTCAGTTCCCATAACTCATGCTACACGCCAAATGAGTGGCGAGATTCAGTTTTTAGCCAGGTATACCCTCAATTTAGATCACTTTGATGAATCCCTGATGTTGGTTCATTGTTCCTCAGGCCTCAGTTATGTGTCAAGTTTCGTATAGTATCCTTCCATGCTTCACGGTCTTATGTTCTAACCTTTTAGTGACTTCTCCTACTCAGTCTACGAGGTCACTCTGTTAATGCCTTACGTTATGTATCCAAGTCCTACCTATGTCTAAGGTTTGAGCATACTTTATGTAACTCATGACATGTCCCGACTTCCAAACTAGAAGAAATAATATCCCTCGATACGCCAGTAATTCTAAGTATCCAAGCTCTACGTTATGTTGCTCATGAACAGCAAATCTGTGTCCCAAATCATGATTGGTTCTAAGGAACTATGTTTTTCATATGTTAGCGATTCATTTTATGTCAGGATTAGCCAAAACAATAAAGTTGTGCGAACTCGTGACTATTTCAGTTCTGAAAATGAGAAGCGATAGCTTCGGGGGGAAGTCCTTGCCTAAATCATCGACTTCATGAATTCCACACTCATGTTATAAGACTCATGATGAAAACTCTCATGTTTCTCACTGTGGTTGTCCTAATAACTCGTGCTATGTTGAGTTTATACGAGAACAACTCTCCACTTGTGATCCAAACACTTGATATATGAAACATTCTGTGATTGAACCATATTTTTAACTCATGTCCCACCTTAAGTATGGCAATTAGTATATGCTATAATCCAATTGTGTTACTCCCTTTCATGATGCTCTTGCTCAGATCCTTTAATGACCCCTTTGTATGCAAGTATGATGGTGGCTGTGGAAGCATAGAAGTATGTTGGGTGGGGGAGTAGATGTCGTTGTAGGTAAAAATTTTGATGCGATTTCTTGAGCTAAGGTTAGAAGACCAGGGGAAGGAAGGAGATGAATATTCTTTATGTGAAATAGTTAGGAGGGAAGTATGTGGCGAGAATCTTAGTGAAAATAATTGAATTTGCAGGTCTTAGTGGAGACGTCCATGAAGTGGGGTGTAGTAGAGGTGGGATGAAATTTTGTGATTGATGAAAACACAAACCAATGTGTCATGCATTTAGTATTCTTTGAATTAAGACTTGAGGTTGTGGGATTATAGTGATGAGGTGAGATTATTTCTTAATGTGATGTAGAGTACAGGGTCTCATAGTTTACTCATAGTTTAAATTAGCACCTCTTTCCTCCGAGTTAGGCTTCAACATAGAAGTAATATACGATGGGACACAAATTCTTGTTGTTAGATGTGTTACGGGAGAATTGAAAGTTGGAAATGATGAAGTATGTTGATTAATGTTGGGGTATAGATAAGTAGTATTGTTAAGTTTAAGTCTTTTCGTTGTATCTTGTAAGATGGAGAATGCTAATACTCATATGCTCCGCGAGAAGCTTATCTCTCTATTGTACCAATCTTAATCAGTCCGAGGATTCTTAGAAAAAGTTATGTTTTACAATATTTTGATCATGTGCCATGAAACACATGCCAAGATCATGTCGATTTCAAGTTTCGTT
Source organism: Capsicum annuum (assembly GCF_002878395.1). Lineage (NCBI taxonomy): Eukaryota > Viridiplantae > Streptophyta > Magnoliopsida > Solanales > Solanaceae > Capsicum > Capsicum annuum. The sequence continues at coordinate 215,385,864 of NC_061119.1, forward strand.
ACCTCAGGTTTCGTGCTTACCCATTTCCCTAGGGGTTATCATGAAGATAGTGTGATGCCTTTGCATATTTTTGTTGAGGAAATATGTTCAAATCAATATTACGTTCTTTTTTCTATACTTTTAGAGCTTCAAAAAGTCCCTACCAATCATTCGGGGATGAATGATCCCAAGGGGGAGATAATGTAACACCCCGTACTTTCGGGCTAGAATCTAGACCGTCGTTCCTACGCGTATAGACCCAAACTAGATAATTCCTTGTTAATATATGTGTGGTTATCATTCCTATAGTGTGGGAATACCTTTGAATATGAATTGAGGTCACAAAAATCCCCTAGACGAGTTGAAAACATTTCTAGCGATTAAGTTTCAGTGGATGTTTAAACTTGGGTCAACTTACACCAACCATACCATCTTTTATATATCGAATTATAGGGCCTACTATATATCAAATGAAAGGTCTTCGAAGTATCTTTCCAACGATACCAATTTCGCCAAAATCCGATACCCGAGAGAAAAGTTACATCTATTTTCGTGAGAGAGGCGGTAGCTGCGCGTGATTAGCGTGCGATGCACGCTCTGTCGCACACACCTAATTTTCAGGTTCTGTTTTCACGTTTTTAAGGGCAATTTGGACCTTTACCTCACCCAAGGTCTGTCCATAACATAAGATTCACGTCCCAAAACCAGAATACACTCCATAATTCAATTTTTCCTCTCAAATTAAAATCCTAAATCCTTTCCCTCATGATCAAGAATCAAGATCTTAAGTTCAAGACTCCAAGAAAAGGGTCAAGATCCAGGTTCCATCTATCAAGATCTAGGTTCTATCTTTCAATTCTTATAGTCTAAGGTACGTGGGGTTCATCCTAAAAACTACATGGGCTTATTGAATCTCTTGAATATGATTTAAAGATTATCAAGCATGAATTTTAAAGGGGTTTTGAAACTTATGCTTTAAATTTCGCATTTTGGATGTTTTGATAATATTATTGTTTTGGCCTTTAGGCCTTTCCCCCTTTAATTGATTTACATCTATATGTATACGTATGATATTGAAGATTTGATTGAGAGCATTATCATTGAAATCCCTCTCTTTGATGATTTACAGTTTATGAAACTGTTGAGAATGATTTGAGATGCATGTTTAATGGTTTGAAAGTGGTCTTTTCAATATTAAAGTAATTAACATGATTTTGATGACGATGAGAGGGAGTTTCTTGATATGATTTCGTTCTTGTGTTAAAGAGAAAGAACTGCATGTGATTGATATCTTTGACATGACCACCTTGTGTGTGTTTGAAATGTCGAAAATGAGAGTTTTCTTGCATGTTTTTACATGAGTTTTAAAGAATGAGTTTCTTGAAAGGAATTGTTGATATGGTGGTCTTGAATTCCATGTTTTGAGAACAGAGATATAATTTGCTATAAATGGCTCAGAGAAAGACCATTAGAGAAGGAGTAATCAAGTTGTATTTCATGCTCTTTCGATGTACATATTTATAGACTTGTGCATGTACTAACTAACTAACTAGCCGTTAGAAGCCTGCGGGTAACTACCTATTAGATAGTTACAACTGAAAAATGAAGTCTACTTTTGTTTCTTCTTGGTTCTGCTCCACTCTCTTCTTATATTGCAACACTCACCCTCAAGCTAGGAAGGTGTGAAGATGTCACAGATTCCTAACTTGGCATTAAGATGAACTTGTTGTGCTCTTGTCTGCCCATTAGTTAGCATGTATGCAGGCTGATCTTGGATTGCAATATAATGAGTTCTGATCATCCCTTGAACAATTTTTTCTCTGATAAAGAAGCAATCAATGCCAATATGTTTTGTCCTCTCATGATATATTGGATTTGCTCATGATATATTGGATTTGCTGCTATTTGTAGAGCAGATTTTTTATCACTGAATACATCCACAGGTAGAACTACTTCATTCCCAACTTCGTTCATCAAACCTACGATCCATACCAACTCTGCTGTTACTGCTGCAAGGCTTTTAAATTCTGCTTCAGCTGAGCTATTGGAAACAGTAGTCTTCATTTTTTTTCTTAAACTTTGTGTCTATTCAAAAGGTTTTACATAAATTGGAACAGAAGAAGTATCATCTTATAAATATCATCTTAGTTGAAATGTATTGGCGTATAGAAAATTCTGCTCTGCCATGACTCCTTACTATTGAAGTTTCCTTATTGTTTTCACTTCAAATATTATATTAAAACAATGAATATGACAGGGAAATTAGAGAAAGCAAGGCAAGTCTTGGAAAAAGTTAGAGGCACACCGAAAGTTGATACAGAATATGCTGATCTAATTGATGCAAGCAACGCGGCCAGAGCGATAAAACATCCATTCAGAAATTTACTCTCGGAGAAAAAATAGACCACAATTAGTGATTGGAGCTATAGCAATTCCAGCATTTCAACAACTCACTGGCATTAACTCTATTCTATTTTATTCACCTGTTGTTTTCCAGAGTTTAGGTTTTGGCTCTAGTGCAGCTTTGTATTCATCTGCTATCACTGGTGGCGTGCTTGTTGTGGCTGCGTTTGGTAGAAGATCTTTTTTCTTGGAAGATGGTGCTGAAATGATAATCATCATGGTAATTTCCTGTTTTAAGTTCTATGCACTGACGGCTTAATTTCATTTAAATGATAAATGTTCGTAACAAGGGAGATCAGTAATATGAAAATGTACTGTTGTTAGTCTATAAAAGTTCAGAATTCGCAAATATTGAACTTTAGCCGAGGAACTATAGGAAACAACCTCTCTACCTTGTAGGGGTAAGGTCAGCGTACACACTGCACTCCCAGACTCCACTTATCGGGCCACATTGGGCTGTTGTTGTCGTACTGCTGCAATATTGAAAAACTTGTTTGATATGTGTTTCAAGTGACATAACATTAACCTTTTTCCAAGTGAAGTTCGAGCCTAAATCTTCTACATTCCATATTCTTTTTCAACTAAAATCTAATGTGTCCAAACGCCTACGAGTCATAATGTTGACTCCGCCAAGTTCTTTCCTCGTCATTCTTTTCTCATCCTGAAGTTGATCTCCTATTTTCTATCCGTTCATCCCAATCAACGTTACTATAAATTTAAAGTCTCCTTCACTTAATTTTCATTATGGTTAACTTGCAATTTTGATGAAACAAGTAGAGTTGCCATCACTCTAGCATTGAAGTTTGGACAAGGTGTAGTACTCCCAAAAGGAATTGGCATATTCCTAGTAATCATAATATGCATATTTGTTTTAGCATATGGAAGATCATGGGGTCCTTTAGGTTGGCTAGTTCCAAGTGAACTTTTCCCTCTAGAAACAAGATCAGCAGGACAAAGTGTAGTTGTTTGTGTCAACATGATTTTCACAGCGCTCATCGCACAATGCTTCTTAGTTTCACTATGTCACCTCAAATACGGCGTATTTTTGGTATTTGATGGATTTATATTCATCATGAGTTGCTTCATATACTTGCTCTTGCTGGAGACAAAGCAAGTTCCGATTGAAGAGATTTATTTGCTATGGGAAAACCATTGGTATTGGAAAAGATATTGCTCACCAGAGGAGAATGGAATTGAATTGAAGAATGGAGGGAAAGTCTGAGTGCTTTCATAGATTCTTAGGAATGAAAATTAAGTAGCATTTTGATTTTGTTTGTTGCATCTTTTTCTACATGGAAAAAGAGAACATTAGAAGTAGAGTACATGTATGTATGCACTTTGGATGTCTTTTTAACCAAATTTTACCCTAGTATTTATCGAGCGTATAATCTCATCTTATTCGTCCGTTGATCATGAATAGAATGACTTAATTTAGGCGGCTAGTCGAGTTGCATACAAGCTGACCGCGACACCACCATTATAGCGAAAATTAATCCACTTAATACACACACTGAAGGTGATGAGTGAAGCATTATTAATCACAAATTGTCTGTTTACTATCAGATTTAGTATGATTTTGAATATTGCAAATCTTCCTAGTTCATTGATAATAAAGAAAGTGTTAACCGTTAAGCATATACTTATGAGGTTCATAAAGCATAGAAATTATAGAATTCACTTTTTCGCCACATTTTAAGAAACATAATGCGGAGAACATACTATGTAGCATGGACCATCCAAATATAGTGCACTGCTGCAGGATCAGATACGGGTGGGGCAACATCTAGGTGATCCCGAGCAACATAGCATGACAAAAAGAATAAGTGACAAACATGGTTCAACCACACAAAAAAGATAAAGCGAAAAGAGTTGGGATGTATTGAGACTTCAATAGAATCTCAAACATTAGCATGACTTTCTTCATCCTAGACTTCCTTGAATGCACCAAATATCAATGAAACCATCAACAACTTCTTGACATCTGCTATTGCCTCTTCATCATTGTCTACGAGTAAATGCAACTCTTTTCTTCTACAGTAATCACAATCCCACTCCATGAGTTTAGAGAACCTGAATCATCATGAAACACAGTACATCACCATAAGTAATTACTCTAAGAAAAAGAAAGAAGTTTAGAACCTGTACCAAAGTTTTAGAAACTTCTGTCTTAACTGTTAGACAATGGACGCCTCTTCTCCGATATAATCTTCATTTGTGAAAAGATAATTTCTCAACTCTTGTTGCTCCATACATGTAAAGTTTGCCATTCTTACTTTCTTTAACTTATGTCTCCAAAGAAATTTCTCACCTTCAGCTGATGCATCTTCATCTATAAACTTCAAGGTAGTATTTAAGTTCGACTCCTGAACAAGAATCAGGGTGTCGAGTTGAGGAGAAATCCAAAGCAAACTATCAAGAATGTCCACGAGTGAGCAATCCCCGAAAGTATTAAATTTAATGTACCAGGTAGCATTAGCAACATAGAGTGGAGGAACCATGTTTTCTCTCGTGTCTTTTGGTATCACTATCCCATCCCTGTCGCAGCAATCTAACTTAATAGCCTTTGACTGCTTGAAGTTTCCGAGAAATTTCATGAGCATAGAATACCAATGACTATCAAGTATATTTGTCAGGGAGAATTCGAGTTTAAGTACTAGAAAAACCGAAGATTTCATAAGCTTGAGGGTTGGCAAATTTTCATCACACTTATATCTGAAGCGTGTTAAAGTAGGAGTTTCCAGTACAACATTAATCAATTCTAAGCACCACGATAATGCAAGATACTTCAGCCGGTCACTTGAGATCTTGATTTTCTGCAACTTTAAACAACCTGATAAGGACAAGCACTCAAGATTGGGTTGATTGACAAGAAGATCTTCTAGCCATCCGTCAGTGACATCCACATCAACGATGTATAAAGTTTGCAAGGATTTGCAACAAGTTATTTTAACTACTTGTAGATTCCATAGTTGACTTTCAATGTAGAGATTTTCAACATTTGGTGCGGCAATATCAACTATCTGGAGTTCAGGAAGACAACGTAGCCAAACCGTCTTCAGTTTTTGCAAACTTGCCGCAATTCGTAAGCTGGCTAGTCCGCGACAACAGGATAACCTTAACTTCTCTAAACAAACGCAGCTTGCACATAAAGCTTGAATGAGTTGCTCATCCAAATATGTATCAGTGAGTCTTAACTTTCTCAAAGATGAAAACTTTATACCATGATCAGGAGGCAATCCAAGCTTAAATCCGCGTAAATTAAGAACATTTAATCCCTCAACAACAAAGAGTTCTTCAGGCAAGCTATCGAAACTACTATCTGACTCACCTACTTTTAAAATCAACTCCTTGATATTACTTGTCACCAGGATTTTAATCCAATTACGAACATAAGATGAGCTCATCCGGTAACTGGATGGTACTTTTAGCCAGAACTTTTGGACAGAAATTTTGTGCTTCTTCCGATTGGCTAGAGTTTGATCAACAATATGCACAAGCTCTTGTATTTTTTCTGAAAGTATCCAGCGGCCATGCACTTCACGATAGAAGAATCTATCGCCAAAGTTTAAGTAGGGGAGGGAACTCCAAGCAGCATACAATGTCTTGGACAAAGTACTTATTTGTGCAGCATCTTTCGCAAGGAGTAGACCCATAAAATGATGCGAAATTGGGTCCGGTAATTTGGATATTTGATCCTCCGTTTCATCAACTCTTTGCTCTTTCATCACTCTCAAAGATTTTCTATGCCTGTTTTTCGACAAACCAAACACTAAAATGAAAAAAGTTATGGAAAGAAAACTTTAACTCACGGAAGAATTGCACAAAGCCGAATTCTTTCCTTAATTTGCTAAAATATAGCTAAATATCACATACATGAATCAGAATAGTAATTTTGAACAATAGAAAGTTGATGATGAGGCTTTTCTAAGAAAGAAGGCATGGTTCTTCGCAAACTAAAACACTTTAGTAACTAAAGGAAAGGAAATCAACCGAGATCCTGTTAGTAACAGCGAGTGAGAGCAGATTATGGATTTTAAGAAAGATAAGATCTAGGATGAGCAAGGAGGATTATTTTCTCAGCTTTAAAATACCTAGCATTGAATGAACTTAAAAGCACAATCTTCTTCTTTTCAATTTCAACTGGCTATTTGAAAATCAAAAAATCAATTACCTGCTGAAGACCAAAGTATTTGATTCTATTGAATTCTTCTCCTTTGTTGATGTGTTTTTTGGCTTCCCAAGTTACCATTTTTCATCTCACAAATTGTGAAATGCCTCAAGTATTTATAGACATCTAAGGCGGCTTAGTGGGTTGTCCGTCCCATTAAGGAATCGGGACGTCTTAGCCCATTAGGCCCATGGGAGGTCAACTTTAAGGTTGGGGCCGGGGCGGGGTAATTCTTATGGAGAAGCACCACAAAATTGCACAATCATATAGCCTAATAACCACTATTAGGAATTCATTTAATATCACATGAGTAAGGTTTGCTCGTTGTCGCCTGCCAGTGTGTATAGATCTTTTTACACTATCAAGTTGAGTTCACTTTTAATAATAAAATAGATTATAATGAAGTAGACACACAAAACCAAGAGGATTCAGTATCTACTATTTATAATGTGGTAAATTATCAGTCAATGACGTGTTTGTTGCCAAGGTAGATCTTTTTTTTGCCTTTCAAGATATTGCATATATAGAGAATATAGTCGGTCTGGTTGGGTGGCCGAGAGTGTTAGGTAAAGAACCAACTCCTTCATCTACTCCTATTCCGGCTTTTATACACGTTGTTGTCACTTTCTAAACCAAGTTCTTGTGCTTAATGCTTGTCGAAGGTCAGAATGTCATCCTTTCTTCTTCAGAATGTCTTATGCGTGATTAGGACATGGGATGTATCGTTGGCCAGTTAAAAAAGTTTCATTATACGGATATTGTTCTCAACATTACTATGCACACTGACAGGCGACAGCGAGCAAAACTTACTCATGTGATATTAAATGAATCTTCCTAATAGTTGTAATTAGTCTACACAATTGTGCAACTTTGTTGTGCATCTCCATAAGGATTACCCCGCCCCGGCCCCAACCTTAAAGTTGACCCCATGGGCATAAATGGGCTAACACGTCCCGATTCCTTAATGGGACGGACAACCCACTTAGCCACCTTAGATGTCTATAAATACTTGAGGCATTTCACATTTTGTGAGATAAAAAATAGAAACATGGGAAGATTAACAAAAACATCAACAAAGTAGAAGAATCCAATTGAATCAAATACTTTGGTCTTCAACAGGTAATTGATATATTGATGTTCAAATAGCCAATAGAAATTGAAAAGAAGAAGACTGTGCTTTTAGGTCTTGTCTTTCTTCAAATCCCTAAGCCGCTCTCGCTCGCTGCTACTAACAAGATCTCGGTTGAGTTCCCTTCCTTTAGTTACTAAGATGTTTTAGTTTGCGAAGAAAACTTTTTCCTTTGTTTTATCCATACCGTCAGCTGGCCATCGTTCTCTGGTGTGGATAATTCCAGTTCAAAATTGAGTCCCTATCGGGAATAGAAAGAGTGAATCGCTTTCTCTTAACTTGACCAATTTTGGAAGGTGTGGATAATATACCTTCCTGTTGATAGGATTCATTCAAAGGTTAGAATTCACTACCTATATCTACCCAACCAGTACTGTTTGATCTGCTTTCCTCGGACATGGCATTGAAAGAACCATGCCTTATTTTTTAGAAAAGCCTCCACATTAACTTTTCTATCGTTCGAAATTACTGTTCTGATTCATGTATGTGATCTTTAGCAATATTTTAACATATGAAGGAAAGTATTCTGCTTTGTGCAATTCTTCTACAAGTAAACTTTTCTTTCCGTAACTTTTTTTCATTTTAGTGCTTGGTTTTTGGGAAAACAGGCATAGAACATCTTTGAGAGTGATGAAAGAGAAAAGAGTTGATGAAGCGGAGGATCAAATGTCCAAATTACCGGAGCCAATTTTGCATCACTTTACGGGTTTACTCCTTGCTAAAGATGCTGGACAAATTAGTACTTTGTCCAAGACATGGTATGCTGCTTGGAGTTTCCTCCCTACTTAAACTTTCGCGATAAATTCTTCTATTTTGAAGTGCGCGGACACTGGATACTTTCAGAAAACATACAAGAGTTTGTGCATATTGTTAATCAAACTCTAGCCAATCGGAAGAAGCACAAGATTTCTGTACAAAAGTTTGGCTAAAAATACCATCTTATGTTCATCATTGGATTAAAAATCCTGGTCACAAGTAATATCAAGGAGTTGATTTTAAAAAAAGGTGGATCAGATAGCAGTTTCGATAGCTTGCCCGAAGAACTCTTTGTTGCTAAGGGATTAAACATTCTTAACTTACGCGGATTTAAGCTTGAATTACCTCCTGATCATGGTATAAAGTTTTCATCTTTGCGAAAGTTAAGACTCACTGATACATATTTGGATGAGCAACACATTCAACCTTTATGTGCAAGCTGCATTGGTTTAGAGAATTTAAGGTTATGTTGTCGCAGACTAGCCAGTTTGCAAATTGCAGAAACTGAAGATGATTTGGCTAATTTGCCTTCCTGAAATCAGATGATTGACATTGTAGCACTGAATGTTGAAGATCCTTGTATTAATAGGCGTCACTGGGAACTAAAAGTTAATAAAATAACTTCTTGCAATGCCTTGAAAAAATTGCACCTAGTTAATGTGAATGTCACAGATGGATGGCACCTTCTTTTCAATCAACCCAACCTTGAACGTGTGTACTTATCTGCTTGCTTTAAATAGCAAACAATCAAGATTTCAAGAGACCGACTCGCGTATACTGCAACATTGAGGTGCTTATATTTGATTAATGTTAGAGGTAAATACTCCTAATTTAACAAGCTTCATATATGAGCGTGGTGATAAATCCCCAACACTCAAAACTTATGAAAGCTTCATTTTTGCTACAAAACTTGTTTCTAGTAGATAGTGATTGGTACTCTATGCTCATGAAATTTCTTGAAAACTTCAAGCTGTGAATGTGATAGTTATCAAAAGAAATGAGAAAAAACTCAAACTTATGGAATATTGGAATATTCGGCAACTACTCACTTGTGGATGCTCTTGATAGTTTGCTTTGAATTTCTCCTCAACTCGACACACTAACTTCTGTCCGACATTCAGACTTGTCCACTGTATATATGAATCTGCATCAAGTTAAAATGGGCATAAAAGTTACTAAAAGCAAGAAAGAAACTGAATTTCGATCGAATCAAACACAATCATTAGATTCAAATTCATGATTATCCAACAACCAAAGCAACAATTGAACATCTCTAAAAGCAATAGAAGAGTTTAACTTTGATCATGTAATGCACAATCTTTACCTTCAAATTCAAGTTTTATGAGCCAAACAAACAATTGGATCATCTCTAAAAGAACTCAACTCATGAATTCTTGAAAACAAACATGACCATTTTTCTACAAGAAGAATGATAGAATTAGCCATCAAAAAAATATCAAAGAGTTGGAACTGAAGCTCAACAGCCAAAGGGAATATAAATACTTTGTGGCTAGGGTGAAAATGGGTGGGGGGGTTTAATTTTTTTTCCTTTTTTGACTATATGGATATGTTCGGTGTTCTGATTAATCTATATTCGCTCTACAGAAACACACTTAAGCGAATAGATATTGACACTTTTTTTAAAAAAATCGTTACATTCAAGGGGCTTATTAACGTTTATCATTATTAGTTGTGTTCGGTGCTTGAATTTATTGTTCGCGCTATAGAAATCCACTGCAACTAAAACTTGCGCCTTTTTTTAAATAACGGTTATGTTCAATGCTCAAATTCGAAACACTTAATGTTAATAACCGTTAACCATTCCATCATACTCTTTAGAGATTCAACTTTCATAACAATCAGTCGTTTCTAATTCTTCTCTTTTTAATGTTCGGGATTTGAAATCTGCATTTCGATTCACGCTGTTGATATCCACAAACGAATACTAACGCCTTTTTTAAAAAATTTGTTACGTTCAAGGCTCAAATTCAACACACTTAATATTTATAATTTTATCATAGTCTTTAGTAATTCCAAAAAGGCAAATTTTAGAGTAATAACTTTTAGTAGCTAAAAGGGCTTAGTTTTAAGAAAATGAATGGATTACTAAATAAAAGGCTTGTGTTATGAAATATAAAATAAAAATAAATTGAATGAACGAGAAAAAGAGAGAGTGCACAAGTAGACCCTTTAATTATATAAAATCTGAACAAATAAATACTTCAATTCTACGTGGCAAAATGCGTGTATGCACTCAAAATCACACGTGTCGGAGTTAGAATTGAAGGGTTTTTTTGTTCAACTTTTGCATAGTTAAAGGGCTTATTTGTACACTGGCAAAGTTAAAGGTCATAGTGTTGACACCTAATTTTTGCCCTCCACGACTAAATTTAATCCTAAGTTTCTTCTGTTTTTAGTAAACCAAAATAATTATTTCATCCAAATGAAAAAAAAAAACTTAAAATATTTTTCGTACGTGATTTTGTCATTTTAAATAGCGATTATATACTATCGTGTTCAGTTATACGAGATTATATAATTTGTTACTTAAATATTT
>NC_061119.1:215399855-215434201 GCF_002878395.1 Capsicum annuum
TAGCATGTAAAGTTATTTCCTTTATGTTGAAAAGAATAGATAATATTAATTGTTTCTCTTTTTTTACTTTATTCTTTGATTATTTGGGATAAAGTTTAGATCTTTACTTGAAAAACAATTCTCATGTCTTGTTTAAACTATTGTTAGTAGATATGTTTTTTTTAGCATGTAAAGTTGTTTATTTTATGTTGGACGAATAGTTATTATTATTTGTTGCGCCTTAGTAAAAATAGTAATTAGTTAAGTCAAGAATTTATCATTTACTTACTGATTATTTTAATGGATTTCAAAACCCTCATATAAGATATGAAGTGCTAGCTTTATTTTTTATCCAAGATGTTTATTCTTCTTTGTTCGCATGTTGTCTTTTCAAAATGATAAGAAAGTTTGAACTTTCGCGGCTAAATAAAATTATTTGGATATTTTTAACTCATGCATAGTATGATTGCGAAACTTTTGCTTTGCATGTTTTATTTGTTGACTCTCATTTTTGTGCAAGTGTGCTTATTCTTGTCATTCAAAAATTGGTTCTTGATAGTTTCTTTTACTTTGAAATATGTCACTTTTATGCCTTGAACATATATTAATTTCTTTATTTTCTTTGTATGCAAAAAATATCTCGAGTTCAAATGGACTCCTCTCCTCTTGCATTTCATAATGGATAAATGATGCTCACCTCTTCGAGTCAAGTTCGAAGTTTAAAACCAAGGTCCACTACATGGCGTGCGGGTTCTAGAAGATAGACAAAGAAGGAAAATGGGTCAAAACCCATTGATGAGGTCACTAAAAGACTTGAAAAGTCTCAATTTTTATTATTGTCTTCTTTTTATTTATTCATTTAGTCATTTATTTATTCATTCATTTCGGCCTAGAAGCCAAAGTTGTATTTAATACAGGTGAAGCAAGACTCGATCCAAAAGCTCGAAAAATAGTTTACGACAGGTGAAATGGGTTGGAAGCCCAACTAGACTAGGACAAGTCTCGTTGATTTGGGCTTAATGGCCTAAATCTTTTACTTTCTCCACCCTTCCCATTTTATGTGTTTATTTGTTTATTAGTTTTGTTTAGACTTAGTTAAAATCCCTACTAAGTCGCCTAAATCTATTTTGCACAAGTTTTTTTTTTTTTTTTTTGAAAAAATCAAATCACTATTTCAACAAATTAATCTTTTCAAAGTTAATCAAAAGACGATTTTCAAACAGTCCGGATAACTGCAAGTTAGCGGACGTTTTAGGTGCCTAACACCTTTCTAAAACGTTAATAGGAACTGCTTATCTAGAATCTCTAACTTAAAACGATTTTTCTGTTTTGAATCGTTTGAAGTAACTCTCTAAAGATTTCTTAATTCCTTCTCAAAATTAAGTGGCGACTCTCTTCAAAAGTCAAAATTTCCGCAAAACACATAGTAATACTGTATCTTTTTTATTTGGTGGCAGCATTTGAGTGGATGACTAATCCACATAGGCGCAAGTGAGGTACACGTGTGTAAGTTGCGAAATTGGAGTGTTTATTTGTTCAGGTTTTGTATAGGTAAAGGGCCTATTTGTGCATTGTTAAAGTTTAAGGTCAATGTTATAATTTGATGTCAAGTTTAGAGTCATATTTATGTAGAAAATGAATGGATTACTGAGAAAGATGTATATAGAATAAATACGGAGAAAAGGAAAATTTTACAATGGGAGAGTCACAACCAACAAAAGTTGTGTGACCCTCCATTAATTTTTTGACACATAAGTTGTGGGCCCCCGTCTTTTTAATTTTGTAATGAAAGCAATGAGTAAGAGAGAGAAAATATATTTGTATAATTCATATGGGTCTTAATTGGTAAAATAAATTGTATTAAATAAATATAAAAACTTAAAAAAAATTATATGGCTTTTGTATGAAAAAATGTGTACGGTAAAAATAATTATTTTTTTTACGATTTCATAAAAGTTCACGTAAACTTTTGATCATTATTTGAGATAAAAATTACACCAAAGTTACGTATTGATCCTATTTTTATTAATAGATATTTCATTTGTTTAAATTTATGATTTCCTTTTAAAATTAAAAAAAAAAAAAAGAAGACATTTTTGTATTTAGAACAATAACATTTCCCATGAAATATCACAAATGAGATTTGAGAAAAATAGAGTATATGCAAACTTTATTAGAGGGGGTGTTTCATCTTTTTTATTTTATGAATAATTTCATTATAAAAAATATATAATTTTTACTCTCAATTAATAATTTATAACAACACAAATTTTCGGGTTATAAAATACTATATTTTATAAATTATTTTATAATTAAATTATAAAAAGAATTTTGGATTGAGATAAAATATAGTATTTTATAACCCAAAAATTTATGTTGTTATAAATTATTAATTGGGATTAAAAATAATATATTATTTTATAATTAAATTATTAATAAAATAAAAAAGATGAAGCACGCCCCGACTGGATACACTCTATCTTTCTCAAATCTCATTTGTGATATTCCATGAGAAATGCTATTGTACTAAATACAAAAATATGTCTTTTTTAAAATTTTATTTTGGTATAATTTTTATCTCAAATAATGATCAAAAGTTTGCATGGATTTTTATGAAACCATAAAGAAAAAAAATTATATTTTTACCGTTTATGTTTTTCATACAAGAGCCATATAATTCTCCTTTTTTTATTTTTTATATTTACTTAACAAAATTTACTTTACCAATTAAGACCCATATAAATTATATAAATCTCTTTTATTCATTACTTTTATTATAAAATCAAAAATATAGGGGTCTACGACTTATGTGTCAAAATATTAGTGGAGGGTTACACTGGTTGTGATTCTCCATTGTAAAATTTTCCTGACAAAAGGCATTCAAAGTCAAAGTCTTTCCTTGTCTTTTGGTATATAAATAGTGTCAGAGATGGAAATTTGAGGAGTTGTTTTTTTTTTTTTTGACATATGATTTGCACCCTCTTCTATTATTTTTAATGATTTTGCACCCTAATTTCTTATTTATGATTTGCTCCCTTTTTCTTTGAAAATATATTTCTGTCTTTGGATGGTATATTCCCTACAAAAATTCTTTGGACACGGAGATGTGAACCGGTTTTCCTTTTGCCACTGTTTGATTTAGTGTCCTGTTTTGTCCTCGTGAATAACTCGAAAGAAAGAGTTTTTTGTTATTTTGAAAAAAAAATAATGAAAAGACTACAGTGCAATCCATATAAGAAAGAATATAATAGGCTACAAAACACAAAGAACTCAAAAACAAGCAAGAAAACGACTTATTTTGTAGCAAAACATTTTTGGGCAGGTCAAGAAAGTTTGGACACAAAATGTCCTTAACATTTACTTCAAGAAAATATGGTACCCATTCACCTAATCAACATTTGCTTTTTGAAAATGTGGTCCAACAAGGACATTAGTGGTTGACCATGACTTAGAAACATTATATTTACAACATATAGTAACCTCCTGAAATATGGTCAAATTTTTTATGACATACTCCAACTTCACAAAGGTTTTATTATCTCCCTAAACTAGATTTTAGCGTATGTATTAGAGTACGAGCCCTGCTAATTGGCTATCAGTGGAATCGGTAAGTAAACGTGGTTCACAAAAGTAAAAGCTGAACACAGTATTTTTACGTGGAAAACACCCAGCTCAAGAAAGGTTTAAAAATCCACGACCTGTACCTCTACAGGATTTAACCCCAACTTCACTATAATACTTGAGCCTCAACAATCAACAAAGTTACAAGACTTATTGTAAACTAGGAATTAAAACTTCTAACTCCTATCACTACAAAAACATAAATCTTCCCAAGATAAGTGTTCCCAAGTCTTCGAGTTCCCTAACTTGAAGACACAACTCCTAACTCAGTTTATAGATCACTAAGACTAGAAAAATAACTCATTACAACTCAAAGAACCTACCTACTACACACAGTCTACGACTTAAGTAAGGAACCAGGTTCTTCTTCAAGTATGAGAACTGTTTTGTTGATTATTAGTTTTCTTTTCAGTGCATTGAGTAAGTTACTTGATCTTGCTTTGTTGTATATATGCACACTTGTAATACACCTATGATGGAGTCCTAGTTGATTTATGCTTCTTTCTTCTTTCAACTCTATCAAGTAACTCCACTCCTTGTTATAGCCGTTTCTCCTCCCCTGGTTTAATAGGACTCTTTTACTATATCCTTTATCCTTGCAGAACTCTTCTCATTGTTGGATTTCTAGATAAACTCAACTTTTGAGTATTGCATTTTTCTTCCACTTTACTAAAGTGATAAGTGTTTGAGAAGGTTCCTAAATATTCTTGCTTATCCACTCCTTTCTATGCGTAATATCATCTTATCAACAGTCTTGCCTGTAGCTTTTCTTTGTACACTTGAATGGACCAGCTTTTACAACATGTTTCATTCACATGTCTATTATCAAAACTCCACATGCCTTAACAAATTATCCCTTTTCGATGATGACAAATATAGCAGCACAACATCACAGACCCCTGGTATACTCAATAAGGAATTTGAATAAAAGAATAGCACAAAATAAAACAGGTTAGTCAAATTGAGTTATAAGTATTGCATAGCCTACTCTTCCACCTTTTGACATCATCGAAAAGTTGGCTCAACAAGTGAAAAGAGTCTAATAATTCATGGCCATTGAGGCTATCACAAAGACAATCAAAATTCAAAATAAGAGAACATAAATGCAATATGAGAAAATAGAAGCAGAAAATAGTAAAACAACTAAGCCCATTTCATTCATTAGCAGAGATGACTACGTATACCAAAAAGTAAACTAAGAGAGAACAAGCTATCAGGTAAAGGAATAAAAGGAGATAGGCTTAAGATACTAGTCAAGAGGCTAAGTAGAAGAAGAGAAGGGAATAAGAGAGGTGAGTTTCATAATAACATTTGCATTTTCAGCTCTCTCTTTTTCCAACAAGGATTTAAGGGAAGCAATTTGAGCATGGAGGATCCCTTTTTCTTCTTCATGAGCAGCCTCCAAAACTGCCTAAGCAACTTCCACCTCGGCTTATTTTTCAGCCAGTGAATTTCTCAATCTTTGCATTGGATTGTCAGTACTCCTCATATAAATAGGTAGCATCATGTGGTTCACATGCCCTATGATATCCTTGGTAGTCTGTGAAGATCACACTTGAACAAAAACACCAAAGTCCTCAAATATAGGGGTGATCCAGAATTGATACGGTAGAGCATGTCCATTTACTTCCTTGAATAAAACCCTTTGCATATTCTTTAGCATGAGTCGAGGCAGATCAATGCTTACTTCAGTATCCAATAATTCCATGAGAGTGAGATCGAGAAAGCTATCCGCAATCCTTCTTTCCTTTCTAGAAAGAATCATCTTATGCACTACATCAAAGTACATTTGGTGAAGAGGAGATATCTCCCTCTTAAACACTCTTCTATGATTGACCAAGTAGGGATTTCCAGAGAAATTTCTACATATGTCAAGAGATGAGGCAAGATTATTAAGAGGTGGGCAACTGCCTTTGGCATAGTGACCCCACCCCCAGAAGAACTATGCAGAATCCTAACAATATCAGCAATGTAAAGGTTTAGTGTAACCTTTTTAGCTGTAATAAAAAATAACTCACCAATGCCCACCCCATTCGTATAGAACTCATACACTTCAGGTCAAACAAATCTTCACTGAAGGTTTCCCTGTAAAAAGAGATAAGACCATTCCTGAAACTCTAATTTTCCAGTAAAGACTGCATAGCAACACCCTAGATCCACTAACTACTCTCCCTCTAGCTAATTTTTTATTTTAAAAGTGAAGAGGATGAGCCTAAAGAGTATCTTAATGATAGGATGGTGCAGGAACCTCAAAATTGGGATCCACTTCAGCAGTGGTGTCCAGATGGAAGTCAGAGTCAAATGAGTCAGAAGAAACAGGTTTGTTAACCTGTTTCTTTAAACGGGTAGATGATCTGGAAGAAACTCTGGATGGGAAAGCTTTGACAGCAGGGGGGGTGAAGAGGAGGAAACCTTTGAAGTAGTTTTAGAGAAAGTCTTTCGAGACAGAAGATTTGGAAGCTTTTGCCCTGACAGTATTATTTTTCCTAATTGGTGGAAGAAGAAGATCAGGAGAAGACGCAGGAGAAGGAGTGGGATCATAAATTACTACACGTTTCCCCTTGTTGGATCTAAGAGCTTCAGCCAATGTAGCATTTTCGCGTTGCTTATTTCCTCGGGTATGTGGGGTTTGAGGATTAGAGAAAACTGGAGAGGGTTTTAAAGGCGCAGTGTCTTCTACATGGACAAAAGGTTTTTTCTTGAAGTGAGATCTCGACCTTCTTGGGATTAAGTCTGCAATAGGAAGAACGTCTCTATCATTAGGAATATCATCCTCATCAATAATTCTAAGCAGGATAGGAGAAGAAAAACAGGGTCGCAATAAGGATGAAGTAGGTAAGGGAATTTGAGCAAAAGGGTTTGGAAAATTTTTGAAGGCTGAGAAATCCATGAATTCTAGGAGACTGAAGAAGGAATTAAGGGAGGTAAGGTGATGTTTAGATGAAGGATAAGTGCAGTAAGGGGATTTGGAACAGAGTCAGTGGATAAAAAAGAAGAAGAAGAGGATAAAGATGATGAGAGTGATGCCATTTTTGAACTAGGAAAGTGTTCTTGAGTGTGAGGAGGGTGAGAAAGTTGAAAGGGTGAGGGACTGATTTAGTAGAGGCATAATGATGAGTGTTTCAGTCCTGGTGGGAAAGGATGTGGCATCTTTTTGAAAGGGAAGGGACTCTTTATATTTTGGCGGTTTAAATGGACCAAGAATGAATCAGGAAAGCAACTTGTTTCTCTTTAATCTACTTTGATGTAATAATAATCATACTTGAATGACAAAATAGACAAAATTGCTTTTGTAATCAAGGTTTTCTGCAAAATCAACACACACATGAGTCAACATACTCTAAAATCTTGGACTTAGGATACACAACTTAATTTATGAGACTGAATTAACCAATAATCACTTGTAAAATCAACTTATTCTCGTCCAGCATTGAGGGAGACTTCTGCAATTTTAATCATCCCCAAGGCTAACCTATTTTTTTCAAAGTATTCTCTACTCAAGGCCTTAGTGAAATATCAGCAATCTGTTCCTCAGTAGAACAAAACATAATGGATATATGACCTTTTTCAATGTTATCTCTAAAAAAATGATGCCTAATATCAATATGTTTGATTCTCTTATGTTGAACAGGATTTTTAGCTATGTTAATTGCACTTGTATTATCGCAAAAAATAGTAAGACAACCAACATCTATACCAAAGTCCATGATTCATTGCTTAATCCATAGCAATTGAGCATAATAGGAACCTGCAGCAACATATTCAGCTTCAGCAGTAGACAAGGCAACTGAATTTTGCTTCTTTGAGGACCAGGTAATGAAACGTGATCCAAGAAAGTGTGCCATTCCTATAGTGATTTTCCTATCCACCAGATATCCTGAATAATCAATATCTATGTAACCTACCAGATTAAAGTTACTCCCTTTGGGGTACCATAAGCCAAGATCACTGGTTCCCTTCAAGTATTTGAAGATTATCTTCACAGATTTTAGATGTGATTCTTTGGGTTTTGCTTGAAATCTGGCACATAGCCCTACACTGAACACAATGTTAGGCCTGCTTGCTGTGAGGTACAATAATGACCCTATCATAACTCTATACATCTTTTTCTCTACATCTGAACCTATTTCATTCAATTTTAGCTTTGTGTAAGTAGAATAGGAGTACTTATCACTTTTTCCTCTTCCATGGAGAATCTTTTGAGAAACCCTTTGGCATACTTCTGTTGGTGAATCATTGTCCCTGAAGCTGACTGCTTTATTTGCAAGCCCAAGAAGTAATTCAGATCTCCCATTATGCTCATCTCAAATCACATCTCATGAGTTTGGAAACTCATGAGTCATACTCATATTTGTTGAGCCAAAAATAATATCAGCCACATAAAACTGTACAACTAACAAATCCTTCCCATTAGTTTTCAAGAAAAGGGTATTGTCAATTTTACCTCTGGTATGTCCATGTTCCAATAGAAACTTTGACAGTCTCTCATACCAAGCTCTTGGAGCTTGTTTCAACCCATACAAAATTTTGTCCAATTTGTACACATGATTCGGAAACTCCTGCTTTCAAATCCTGGAGGTTGTTTAACATACACCTCCTCCTTAATAATGCCATTTAGGAATGCACTCTTCACATCCATCTGATAAAGGATATACTCCATGTAAGCAGCAAAAGCAACAAGTAATCTTATGGCTTCAAGTCTTGCTACAGGAGCAAAAGTTTCATCAAAGTCAATTCCTTCTTCTTGGTTGTATCCTTGGACCACCAATCTTGCCTTGTTTCTTATAACTGTTCTATGCTAATCAACTTTATTTCTATACACCTATTTAGTCCCAATTATTGATCTATTTTTAGGGAGAGGAACTAAGTATCATACTTTGCTTCTCTCAAACTGATTCAACTCTTACTGCATGGCTATGATCCAATCAGCATCAAGCAATGCTTTAGTTATCTTCTTTGAATCAATCTCTGACAGGAATGCCTTGAAGGCACACATACTTCTTAATCCAAACCTTGTGGTGATCCCAGATGTGAGATCAGTAAGAACATTCTCAATAGGGTGTGATCCTTAATACTTATATCCTTTTGGAATCATGCCTAGTAAGCTACCAGGATTACTACTAATATTCGGAGTTGGGGTATGTTAAGTCTCAGTTCCCCCTATCACTGTGCCCTCAGCTTCAGTTCCCCCTATCAAAATGTGTCCATATTTGGTAGCTCTAGTTGATGAACCGGGTTGTATAACCTGTTCCTTAGTGTCACTTCCTTCCTGTAGGTTAGTCTTAACACAGGATTCATTAAAGATTACATGCATGCTTTCTTCAACACAGTTAGTTTTGTTATTTAAAACTCTATAAGCCTTACTGTGAAGTGAATACCCTAAGAAGATTCTCTCATCACTTTTAGCATCAAATTTTCCCAAATTATTCTTTCCATTATTGTGTATGAAACATTTCCAACCAAAGGTTCTAAAATAAAAAATGTTAGGATTTATTCCTTTTAGTAATTCATAGAGAGTCTTCTCTAACATTGGTCTGATCATGAATCTATTTATGATATATGTTGCAGTACTTATTGCCTCAGCCCAAAGGTTTTTAGCAACATTTGCTGCAAGCATCATTGTTCTAGCCATATCTTTTAAGGTTCTATTTTTTCTTTCCACCACTCCATTTTGTTGTGGTGTTCTAGGAGATGAGAAATTGTTATCTATACCATTTGCTGAATAGAATCCTAAGAACTTTGCATTCTCAAATTCTGTACCATGGTCAGACCTTATAAAAACTAAAGAAGTTCCCAGTTTCTTTTTAACTTTCTTAATGAAGATTTCAAAGACATCAAAGGCATCTTTCTTAGAGGGTAGAAACAAAGTCCATATGAATCTAGAATAATCATCAACAATAACAAAAAAATACCTTTTTCCATATCTGTTTTGAAGTCTCATGGGTCCACATAAGCCTATATGAACCAGGTCCAGACACTTGGTAGTGCTAGCATGGTTCTTTGACTTAAAATAAGATCTTACCTGCTTCCTCTTTACACATGCACTACATAACTTTTCTTCTTTAAACTTGGTCTTGGGTAATCCTAATACCATGTCTTTGGATGAAAGTATGTTCTGCTGTTTCAAACTTGCATGACCAAGTCTTCTGTGCCAAAGAAGGGGATCATTTTTTATAGCACTCAGAAAAGTCAGATCAGGTCCTGGTATTCCATAATGTCAACTTTGTATACATTTATTTATCTCCTTGCAGTGAGAACAATCTCTTTAGTATCCATTCTTTTAACTTTAACACCTGCAACAGTGAAAATAAATTTATTCCCTTTGTCACACAGTTGAGAGATTCTCAAAAGGTTATGCTTTAGTCCTTCTACAAGATAGACTTTTTCCAATGCTTTTGACTCAGTTGATTCAATCCTTCCAACTCCAGTAATGATTTCCTTTTTTTCATCACCAAAAAAAACTCCTCCTCCATCTATTTAGGAGAGTGAAAGGAACATTTTCTTATCACCAGTCATGTTTCTTGAGCAAACACTGTCTAAGTACCAGTGCCTTTTGCTTTCTTTCACCTTCTCCTGCACAAGAAATCAATGGTTAGGCTTAGGAATCCAAACAAGCTTGGGTCCTATTTTATGAGTAAAAGGATGAATTAAGTTCCTTCTAGTCTATGCAGGCAGCATATAGTTCAACCTATTTCTCTAACCAGAACTGGTATTGTTCTTTTTGGTCTGAGAAGATCTGTTAGCTAGGTTTAGACTGTTTGATCTGCTTTTTGTAGCCACTGTACATTCAGTGGTGGGATGTCCAAGGTTTCCATAGATATAACATGAATCCTTAAGATTACCAAAACTTCTGCGGAATCCCAATCCTGCCTTTTCATTGAAATTTCTTTCACTCAAAATGTGAACAATTCTACAGGAGTTTGTCCACCTATTTGCAGCTAAACTTATTCATGACTCAACTTATTCAGTTTTAGTTTAGAAACTTCATGACTCAACTTATTCATTTTTTCAGTTAAATCATAGCACTCTTCTTTGCATCTAACCAACTCAAGTTTAACATTTTCTTATTCTTTACTCATGGCCTTTTTCCCATTTTTAGAAAGAGTTAGTTTGAGAACTTTAGACTTAAGATTATTGTTTGACATCTCAAGTTCTGTAACCTATTTCTTTATAGTGCATTTTTCTGTGTCAATTGTATCTGAGCAAGCCTTTAGATCAGTGAGATTAAATTTGAGACTTGCAAGACTGTTAAACAATTCATCCATATCAGAGGATAACTCTTGGAAATCATCAATAAATGCACTCATTAAGGAAATAAGTTTTGGTTTTGAAAATAATTAAAGTTTTTATTTGAGTTAAAGTATGCTTACCTCAGAATCTCTATCTTCTTCATCTACATCTGAATCTCCAAAATCCATGAATGCAATTTCATCAACTTCATCTTCATCTGAATTAGATCTACAGGCTGATATCATGGCATGCTCCTCCTTCATTTTTTCCTTTAATTCTTTTTCAGTCCTTTTCTTCGTCCATTCTATTTCCCAGACTGGACAGTCTCTGATCTGATGATCAGTTTTGCCACATTTGTGGCATCCATTTAGATTGTCATTTGAACATTTCTTAATACCTGTTCCCTTCTTCTTTTTAATGAATTTGCTGAAGTTTTTGGTTATGAAGGAAACTTGCTCCTTATCAAGTTCAAAATCCTCATCACTATCAGAAGCTTTCAATGCTAAAATTTTCTCAGAAGCAGCTTGTTCATTGGTTCCATCAATTTCCATTTCATAAGTCCTTAAGTTCCCTACTAGTTCATCCAGGGTCATACCTTTAAGCTCTTTATTTTCCTCCCTGATTGCAGTTACCTTAATATTCCATTTTGATCTAGGCAACACCCTTAGTACTTTTTTAACTTGTTCCTCCTTAGAGATAATCTTTCCCTGGGAATCCAACTCATTTGTCAAGGTGGTAAGCCTTGTCATCATTTCATGCAGGGTTTTACTATAAAAACACAAATCTTCCCAAGATAAGTATTCCCAAGTCTTTGAGTTTCCTAACTTGAAGACACAACTCCTAACTCAGTTTATAGATCACTGAGACTAGAACAATGACTCATTACAACTCAAAGAACCTACCTACTATACACAGTCTATGACTTGAGTAAGGAACCAAGTTCTTATTCAAGTATGAGAACTGTTTTGCTGATTGTTGATTTATTTTACAGTGTATTTAGTAAATTACTTGATCGTGCTTTGTTGTATATATTCACACTTTTAATACACCTGTGATAGAGTCCTAGTTAATTTATGCTTCTTTCTTGATATAGGAATAATCACGGATATGGACTTATGGGAGTGCATTTTGGGTTCGAGACTTGGTGTGTGCAATTGAAATGCAAAAGGGAACCTAAGTGCACTAAAAATCAGACAACATATTACACTTGATGGGCACCTAAGTCTCTAAGGGGGATTTTGGTCTTTTTGTATTTTATTTGTAACCTAGTATATATAGAGCATTGTATGGTTTTAGACTTAGTTTATTGATGATGTTGTAAGTCTTAAGACATTGGAAAACACAAGTCATCTCTTCTCTTTGGAGGAAAAAATAAAACTAGGATACAACAATAGGGTGGATTCTCTTTTGTTGTTGTTTGCTTGGAAACATTGATGCTTGAGAGGTGGATTCTGATCTTGTGTCTTTGTACGAGATAGGTTTATTGTTGTGTGTAGTGTTAAGGGTCCAATATTGTTCATTCTTGGGTTCTTAAGATTATACCTTCATATGGTTTATCTATCTATCCTTTTACCTTCTTGTAATCTTGTTTATTATTTGTGTTGTAATCTTGTGTTCTTGTTGTTATTGTTAAATCCGAATCTTGTGTCTTCTTTTTTGTCATCTTGTATTAATCTTGTTCTTGTTCTTGTTGCTGTTTTGGTGTTAAAATACACATTGTATCTTGTATTCTTCTTGTTGATAGCGAATCCGAGAGTGGTCTCCATCTTGGTCCTCGGATCCTTAAGATTGTGGATTGATTTGAAGTGTTTTGTGCCTTCCATTGTCATTCTTGTATCATTTGGTATCAAAGAATGGCTTGATATTGTTCCCACAAGATCAATCTTGGGCTTGTT
The DNA here is from genome assembly GCF_002878395.1 of Capsicum annuum. Classification (NCBI taxonomy): domain Eukaryota; kingdom Viridiplantae; phylum Streptophyta; class Magnoliopsida; order Solanales; family Solanaceae; genus Capsicum; species Capsicum annuum. The sequence continues at coordinate 215,412,581 of NC_061119.1, forward strand.
AGTGGAAAAATAGAAAAACTGTTCAAAACTGAAAATTTCAGAAAAAAAAGCAATCTGTCCGTGTTGTGTTCTTGGACGAAAAGTGTGTTCTTATTGTGTCTTGTCCGAGGTTTTTACTTGTATTTGTTATCTCTAAGTGTTAGTTTTGTTCCTCACTAACACGTTGAGTCTATATCTAGATTTGAGCTTTAAAAATTGATGTTGTTGTTGTGAACATAAGACTTGGCCGAATTGTTGTTGAAACATTATTGTGGTGGACTGTTTTGGCCTTGTGGCATTCTTTTTGTTGTTGTTCTAAGCTTGGCCACGTGGTATTTTTGCTCATTGGTGTCCTAAGAACCATCTTGTTAAAGCTGTAGTTGTCTTGGACAAGTGTTGAAGATATTGTATTGTGAAAATTGGAAGTTGGCCGTGTGAAAATGGTTGGTGTTCTTGGAGATTGTTGTTGGTTGTTCTTGGTGATTGTTGATGTTGTTCATGAAGTTCTTCACAACCTTCACAGCTTTTCAAAATAAAGTGAACCTTAGATCTGTAAAGGTGAAGGGAAAAAGGTAAAGCTTTGTTAGTCTTGAAAGACTTACCATCACTCATCAACTAGTCAATCACATCTCAACCACTTTCCAACAACTTTCCATGATTCAACAATCCATGTTTTAAGGGTAGTACAAGTCTAGTCAAAGACATTTGAGTCTTTAATTGTGAATTGAAAAGAAGTTCCAAAGACTAGTTTGTATTTCCCTTCATTGAACAAGTTCCACCAAAGGTCCCAAATTGAAAATTGACCAGGACTTGAACTTTTGAAATTAACAACTTGATAAAACCAAACCAATACGTGGCTGTCATATCACGTTTTACTGTTAACACGACAAAATTTTAAGCTCAAATTTTGATCTTTTAGTTTCATTATGTTGTCTCTTTAGTTTCGTTTGTTGATTCCATTACTAACGTATGAGCTAGTACTAGATTGTAAGTTAGTTTTGAAACCGTTCTTCGTATTAACTTTCATTTATGTGTCTTAATCCTTTGAGTCATTGTAACGTCCTTGTGTTTTTTTCCTTACTCTTTGGATTAGTTTTCAACATTGGATTCACCTCTCAACACCTCTCGGAGTACAACCAAGCTTTCAATACTTGTGAGATTGAGTGTGTGAGGGATCCGAGAGACCCAAAATAAAAGAGAGGGTGAGGATGTTTTGTATAACTAACGTATATTCTATTTTGTAGGTAACTTCTTTTCCACAATGGATACCATTTTGGCCCACCTTGATGCTATTGCCCGAGAAATAGCTAAGGCGAATGCGGGTCTTGACAAATTGGGCTTGGATATGTATACTATACTTGAGAGGTTGGATCGAGTGGAGAGTTGAAGAAATTCTCATGATTCTAATTACGAAACTTTACCTCAAGTAATCAATCCTCCAAGACCACCACCAAATGATGTAGACATAAGCCAATCCACCAAATTTCCTCCAACCCGAGGCCTACATAGGTCAATCCCTCCTCCATTCGATCAAGTCCAACAAAAAGGATTGGAAGCCAAATCTCTCCCGTCCAAGCTCCACAACTGAAGCTCCACTTTACCAAATCAATCCTCTCAACCGAAACTCCACTTTACCAAAGCCGACATCTCCATGTAGAGGAGAATAGTAGAAAGGAACATGATGGATATGGAGTCTACGACGACGCTTGAATGATGGTAGGAGACTTATTTCGGATGAGATTGAAGACAAGGCTCAAGATGGAGAGGAAGCCGAGATTCAAAATGAAGATGTTGGACAAGACTTGTGTTAATATTTTGCGGGCTGTTTTGAGTGGTTTATTTTTAAGTGGCCGATTGAACGAGGTGAAGCCGTGAATTTATGGGCAAATTCCTCTCAAGATGGAGAGGATGATACAGGAATAATCATGGATATGTACTTATGGGAGTTCATTTTGGGTTCGAGACTTGGTGTGTGCAATTGAAGTGCAAAAGGGAGCCTAAGTGTACTAAAAATCAGACAACATATTACACTTGATGGGCACCTAAGTCTCTAAGGGGTCTTTTGGTCTTTTTGTATTTTATTTGTAACCTAGTATAAATAGAACATTGGAGGGCTTTTAGACTTAGTTTATTGATGATGTTGTAAGTCTTAAGACATTGGAAAACACAAGTCATCTCTTCTCTTTGGAGGAAAAAATAAAACTAGGATACAACAATAGGGTGGATTCTCTTTAGTTGTTATTTGCTTGGAAACATTGATGCTTGAGAGGTGGATTCCAATTTTGTATCTTTTTAAGAGATAGATTTATTGTTGTGTATAGTGTTAAGGGACCAAGATTGTCCATTCTTGGATTCTTAAGATTATACCTTCATGTGGTCTTTCTATCTATCCTTTTACCTTCTTGTAATCTTGTTTATTGTTTGTGTTGTAATCTTGTGTTCTTGTTGTTATTGTTAAATCCGAATCTTGTGTCTTCCTTTTTATCATGTTGTGTTAATCTTGTTCTTGTTCTTGTTGCTGTTTTGGTGTTAAAATACACATTGTATCTTGTATTCTTCTTGTTGATAGCGAATCCGAGAGTGGTCTCCATCTTGATCCTCGGATCCTTAAGATTGTGGACTGATTTGGAGTGTGTTTTGTGCCTTCTGTTGTCATTCTTGTATCATTTCTTCTTTCAACTCTATCAAGTAACTTCACTCCTTGTTGTAGCCGTTTCTCCTCCCCTGGTTGAATAGGACTCTTTTGCTTTATCCTTTATCCTTGCAGAACTCTTCTCATTGTTGGACTTCTAGATCAACTCAACTTCTGAGTATTGCATTTTTCCTCCGCTTTACTATAGTGATAAGTGTTTGAGAAGGTTCCTGAATATTCTTGCTTATCCACTCCTGTCTATGCGCAATATCATCTTAGCAACAGTCTTACCTGCAGCTTTTCTTTGTACACTTGAATGGACCAGCTTTCACAACATGTTTCATTCACATGTCTATCATCAAAACTCCATATGCCTTAACAGTATGTTTTTCACCCTTCTCTGCTGACGTGACACCTTTATTACATAAAATGGGGCCCACATCAAATGTGTCATGTCATCTAAAAAGGTTGGAAAAAGGTGTCACGTCAGCTAAAAAGTTGACAAATATATGCTAAAATTTAGTTCAGGATAGTAATAGAACACTCGTAAAGTTGAAGTGAGTCGTAGCAAATTTGGTCATAATTCAGGCTACTAGATGCTTTACTCTATTTATAACTTATAGGTGTATATAATTCCATGTATCCATTCTGATTTTCAAGAAACTTTGCCTCTTTTTCTTGCATGGCTTTCCATTGTATGTTTCTACTTGCAATTTTTTTAGTGTTTCCACTTTCAACAATTGCTCAATCTTACAAAAATGTTAGTTTGGGTTCAACACTCACTACAAGTGATGTTACTAAATTTTGGCCATCCCCATCTGGAGATTTTGCATTTGGCTTTCAAAGAATTCGAAATGGATCATCAGGATTTTTACTAGCCATTTGGTTCAACAAACTTGAAGGAAAGACGATAGTTTGGTCAGCCAATAGAAATAACATCGCTTCGGAGGGATCCAAAGTTGAGCTTTCTATAGATGGAAGACTAGTGCTAACTGATCCAAATGGTCAGGAAATATGGGCACGTGATACGGCTAGTGCTGGACCGGTCTATGGAGCCATGCTCGACACCGGTAACTTTGTGTTAGCAACCAGTAGTTCAGGCATTCTATGGCAGAGTTTTGATGAGCCAACTGATACAATTTTGCCTGGACAAGTACTTAATCAAAGATCCAGGTTTGTCTCGAGCTTCTCTAGAACGAATGCATCGAGTGGAAGATTTGAGTTGTTCCTGGATGGAGATCTGGCACTTTATACAATCAAGTACCCGATTGTATATTGGTCAACCACGACTGGTGGCAGTGGTAACCAGGTGAGCTTCAATCAATCAGGCATTTATCTTCACGCAGCGAATGGAACTCTGCTGACATTGATATCTTCTTCCAATGAGACGAACTCAACATCAAGCCAGTTTTATCAGCGAGCGATTCTTGAATCTGATGGAGTTTTTAGACACTATGCCTATCCAAAAAGATCTTCTAGTGGGAGGCCGATGGTGTGATCTAGTTTGCATAGCATTCCGGATAACATCTGTTTACTTCTCCCGCAACATCTAGAGAGACAAGGGGTTGCATGTGGTTTCAACAGCCTTTGCTCGATGGGAACTGACCGAAGGCCAAGATGTGATTGTCCAATCAAGTATATATTAAATGATCCGAAGGACAAATTAGGCAGCTGCAGCCGCAATTTCCCTGAGCAAGTTTGTAAGGATGAATCTCGCGGTGTTGAGGTTTTCACAATGCACGAAATGCTCCACACTAACTGGATTGGTAGTGATTATGAGTATTACGGAGATGTTACTGAGGATTGGTGCAAACAGAATTGTTTGAGTGATTGTTATTGCGTTGCTGCTGTTCACCATCCAAGAAAAGAATGTTGGAAGAAAAGGAATCCGCTTTTAAACGGGAGAACAGATCCAACAGAAGTATCAAAAACGCTTTTGAAAATAACGAAAGACAACTCCATAGTAGGACCAACAACAACAACAACAACTACTACTGCTACGCCTCGGTCTCAAGCTGGTGAAAAGAGAAAAAATCAATCTAGTCTAATCATTTCTGTTTCTGTATTATTGGGTAGTTTGGTTTTCGTCTTGATATTGTTGGCCCTTTAGTATGTTTTTAAGTTTAAAGGGAAATATCCAAAGAAGCTTTCAGCATATCAAGCTGTTCCAGGAGTGAACATAAGAAGTTTTAGCTACAATGAGCTAGAAGAAGCTACAAACGGATTCGAGGAACAGTTAGGAACCGGTGCCTTCTCAACAGGTTACAAAGCGGTTCTTAACGATGACGATGGGAAAATAGTTGCTGTCATGAAACTACACAAGACGGTAACAGAAGGAGAACAAGGATTCCTAGCTGAAGTAAATTCAATCAGAAGGACTAATCACAAGAACTTGGTCCAACTCCTCGGGTTCTGTAATGAAGGCCAACACCGGCTTTTGGTGTATGAACACATGGAAACTGGCTCATTAGCAGACTTGCTATTCAAAGATTCTAGGCTTAGTTGGTCGCAGAGGGTACAAGTTGCGATAGACACCGCTAAAGGGCTTTGCTATTTGCATGAAGAGTGTAGCACCCAAATTATACATTGTGATATCATGCCCCAAAATGTGCTTTTAGATGAAGGTTTGACAGCAAAAATAGCAGATTACGGAATAGCCAAGCTTTTGAGGAAAGATCAGACTCGAACAACCACTAAGATACGTGGGACAAGAGGGTATGTAGCCCCAGAGTGGTTCAGGAATATGCCTATAACCGTCAAAGTGGACGTGTACAGCTTTGGAATCTTGCTTTTAGAGCTGATTTGCTGCAGAAAAAGTTACAAGCAAGATGTGGCGAATGAGAATGAAATGATACTCGCGGAGTGGGCTTGTGATTGCTACAGGAGAAAGGAGTTGCATTTACTCGCGGGTGATGATGAAGAGGCTGTAGAAGATATCGAGATGTTCAAGAAGTTGTTGATGGTTGCTATTTGGTGCATTCAAGAAAATCCAGCATTGAGGCCTAGCATGAAGAAAGTCATGCTAACACTTGAAGGTTCTGTTGAAGTCTCAATCCCTCCAGACCCATTTTCCTTTATCTGTTCTGTTTAGATCAATCATGTTTTTCCCCTTATTAAGCAAATCGGTATCTGTATGTTCTCTGCATTGTGTTTCTTGAAATGTACTATTTCAATTACCAGTTCAGTTTAATCATTGAAAAGAAAATATGAAAATGTTATCCACTGTGTTCGATACAAAGAATAAGTATGAACGGTACATTACATAAGCAAAATTCTTTTTTCGAGTCCACAGAATTCACTGTGTCCTTGAGATAGTTAATCCCCTCATAGTATCCGATTTATTGGATTATTTCCTCCTAGAATAGAACGGCATTACCTTGTTAGAATAGCGGCACTTCAAATTCCAACAACCTTCAGACTCCAAGATCAAAGAAAATTACACAACCTTAAAACTTCAAAACAACATATCCAATATATTCCCACATATTCCCACAACATGTGGTTTGGGGAACGTAAGTGTTCGCAGTCCATACCATTACTTTTGAGGTGAGGTAGAGAGGTTGTTTTTGATAGACCATAATGAACATAAGAACTGATGCGATTACAAGATGATAAACTTAGCCAGAACTTTGGTATATAAACCTTCTGCTCCAGCAATCGGCAGGAGCTGAAGGTTTCTATACCAAAGTTCTGGCTAAGTTTATCATCTTGTAATCGCTCAGTTCTTATGTCCATTATTGGTGCATCTTTAGTAGTGAGTTTTCTATACCAAGTTTTCTCTCATGTCTTTTGGTATCTGTCACGACCCGAACAGATGCCCTAGCCGTGACGAGCATCCCGAACCATGAAGGCTTGGACGCAACCATGAAGGCTCGGACGCCCTTCTTACTTGTAATCATTCATACACAAATAAGGAAATGTGGAAAAATATAACGTAACGAAATCATGGTCATAAGTCTGATATGAATCCAACAATGGAAAAAATGAAACCCAAAACCATCTAACAACATCTAAAAACCGTCTGTGAAATCTCTACTACATGATCACTATCACAATCTGAAAACTGGGACAAGGCCCCAGTGGACCTAAACCAAAATGATAACATAATCTGAAAGACATAGACCTACTGGAATAAAGAAGGCTCACCAATTGCACATATCACTGCTGTCTGAAAACTCTACTGCTTAGCAGAACTTCTGAACTGAGCTTTGGTATAGAAACCTTCTGCTCCAGCAATCGGCAGGAGCCGAAGGTTTCTTTACCAAAATTCTGGCTAAGTTAATCATCTTGTAATCGCTCAGTTCTTATATTCATTATTGATGCATCTTTAGTAGTGAGTTTTCTGTACCAAGTTTTCTCTCATGTATTTTGGTATCACTATCCCATCCCTGTCGCAGCAATCTAACTTAATAGCCTTTGACTGCTGAAGTTTCCGAGAAATTTCATGAGCATAGAATACCAATGACTATCAAGTATATTTGTCAGGGAGAATTCGAGTTCAACTACTAGAAAAACTGAAACTTTCATAAGCTTGAGGGTTGGAAAATTTTCATCGCACTCACATCTGAAGCGTGTTAAATTAGGAGTTTCCAGTTCAACATCGATCAATTCTAAGCACCACGATAATGCAAGATACTTCAGCCGGTCACTTGAGATCTTGATTGTCTGCAACTTTAAACAACCCAATAAGGACAAGCACTCAAGATTGGGATGATTGACATGAAGATCTTCAAGCCATCCGTCAGTGACATCCACATCAACGATGTACAAAGTTTTCAAGGATTTGCAACAAGTTATTTTAATTACCTGTAGATTCCATAGCTGACTTTCAATGTAAAGATTTTCAAGATTTGCTGCTGCAATATCAACTATCTGGAGTTCAGGAAGACAACGTAGCCAAACCGTCTTCAGTCTCTGTAAACTTGCAGCAATTTGCAAGCTGGCTAGTCCGCGACAACAGGATAACCTTAACTTCTCTAAACAAACGCAGCTTGCACATAAAGCTTGAACGAGTTGCTCATCCAAATATGTATCAGTGAGTCTTAACTTTCACAAAGATGAAAGCTTTATACCATGATCAGGAGGCAATCCAAGCTTAAATCCGTGTAAATTAAGAATGTTTAATCCCTCAGCAACAGAGAGTTCTTCAGGCAAGTTACCGAAACTACTATCTGACTCAACTACTTTTAAAATCAACTCCTTGATATTACTTGTGATCAGGATTTTAATCCAATTATGAACATAAGATGAGCTCATCCGGTAACTGGATAGACATCTAAGGCGGCTAAGTGGGATGCCCGTCCCATTAAGGAATCGGGACGTGTTAGCCCATTTTGGCTCATGGGAGGTCGACTTTAAGGAAATTGCATGTCATAGACCCAAATATGGGTGACTATACATATTTGACCCCAATAAGAAATGTCTTTAAAAAATAACCTTCTTTACTTTTTAAGTATAGTACAAATATCATTTTACCTCTTTACACTTCAAATATATTTTTAAAACTTTCCATACTTATTTGTCTCTCAAATTTTATTTTTTATTATTTTCACTTTTTATTTTTTTCTTTAATTTATTACTTTATTTTTTTATTATTTTCACTTTTAGTTTTTTCTTTAATTTTATTATTTTCACTTTTTTTTCCTTTAATTTTATTTTCATGTTTTAATTTATTTGTCTCAAACTTTATTTTTTTCTCTTTCATCTTTTTTTCTCAAGCATTATTTTTTTCTTTTTTTTTCTTTTTTTTAATTCATTTGTCTTTAACCTTTATTTTTCTTTTATTTTTGATTTTTTATCAGTTCTCTTTTTTTTCGTCTTTTTTCTCAAACTTTATTTTTATTTTTTCCTCTCATTTTTTATATTCTCAATTTTTTAAATTCTTCGCTTTTTTCTTAATCTTTATTTTTTTCTTGCCTTTTTTTTCTCACTCTTTTTTTTATTTCTCTATTTTCTTATCACTTTTTTCTTTTTTCAGTTCTCTTTCTTTCCCTCATTTTTTTCAAACTTTATTTTTATTTTTCCTCTCATTTTTATTTTTCTTAATTTTTTTAATTCTTTACTTTTTTCTTAATCTTTATTTTTTTCTTGCCTTTTTTTTTCACTCTTTTTTTTATTTCTCGCTTTTTTCTTTTTTCAGTTCTCTTTCTTTCCCTCATTTTTTTCAAACTTTATTTTCATTTTTCCTCTCTTTTTTATTTTTCTTAATTTTTTTAATTCTTCAGTTTTTTCTTGATCTTTAAGTTTTTTTTTTCCTTTTTTTCTCAATCTTTTTTTATTTCTCTGTTTTGTATCATTTTTTTTCTGTTTTCTCAACTTCTATTATATTTTGCTAATAAATAAAAATTGGATAATCCACAAAGAGATTTTTTATTTTTGACATCAAAGGGCATGAATTGTTGTTACTAAGTTCTTTGAAAATTCTTGAGATAAGTCGTGTCTCTAAGGCGAGAGTTGTAGAATATCTCACAAATAAAAACATAATGTGGTAGTATCAGCTCTTTCCCATGGGGCATAATTTATTAGTTGATGTCCTTGAGCAAAGTGTTGCCTTTAAGGCAAGAGTTGTAGAATCCCATAAATGAAGACATAACTGGTAGTGTCAACTCTTGTCCGTGGGGCATAATTTATTATTTGAAAGTCATTGAACTAAGTCTTGCCTCTAAGGCAAGAGTTGTAGAACATCCCATAAATAAAGACATAACGCGGTAGTGTCAACTCTTTCCCGTGGGACATAATTTATAGTTTGAAAGTCCTTGAGTTAAGTCTTGCCTCTAAGACAATAGTTGTAGAACATCTCATAAATGAAAACATAACGTGGTAGAGTCAACTCTTGCCCATGGGACATAATTTGTAGTTTGAAAGTCCTTGAACTAATTAAGTCTTGCCTCTAAGGCAATAGTTGTAGAACATCTCATAAATGAAAACATAATGTGGTAAAGTCAACTCTTGCCCGTGGGCATAATTTGTAGTTTGAAAGTCCTTGAGCCAAGTCTTGTCTCTAAGAGAATAGTTTTAGAACATCTCATAAATGAAAATATAACGTGGTAGAGTTAAGTCTTGCCCGTGGGGCATAATTTGTAATTTGAAAGTTCTTGAGCCAAGTCTTGCCTCTAAGGCAATAGTTGTAAACATCTCATAAATAAAAATATAATGTGGTAGAGTTAACTCTTGTCCGTGGGGCATAATTTGTAGTTTGAAAGTCCTTGAGTCAAGTGTTACCTCTAAGGCAATAGTTGTAGAACATCTCATAAATGAAAACATATTGTGGTAGAGTCAATTCTTGCCCGTGGGGCATAATTTGTAGTTTGAAAGCCCTTGAGCTAAGTCTTGCCTCTAGGCAATAGTTGTAGAACATCTCATAAATGAAAACATAACGTAGTAGAGTCAACTCTTGCCCGTGGGGCATAATTTGTTGTTTGAAAGTCCTTGAGCCAAGTCTTGCCTCTAAGACAATAGTTGTAGAATATCTCATAAATGAAAACATAATGTGGTAGAGTCAACTCTTGTCCGTGGGGCCTAATTTGTAGTTTGAAAATCCTTGAGCTAAGTCTTGCCTCTAAGGCAATAGTTGTGGAAATCTCATAAATGAAAATATAACGTGGTAGAGTCAACTCTTGCCCGTAGAGCATAGTTTGTTGGTTGAAAGTCCTTAAGCTAAGTCTTGCCTCTAAGACAATAGTTGTAGAATATCTCATAAATCAAAATATAATGTGGTAGTGTCAACTTTTTCCCATGAAACATAACTTGTTGTTTGAAAGTCATAAGTCTTTCCTCTACAATGTAGTAGTGTCAACTCTTATCCATGAAACATAGCTTATTGTTCGAAAGTCGTAAATCTTACTTTTATAGTGTGATAGTGTCAACTCTTACTCAGGAGATGTAACTTGAATAGAAGAAATTGAAGAAAAGATCAGAAATAATAAAAATTACGAAAAAAGAAAAAAATGAAGAAAAATATTAAAAAAATAAAAATTAAAGAAAATGTAGAAGTAGAGAGAGAATAGAAAAAAAATAAAGGTTGATAAAAAAAGAAAGATTAAATAAAAATAAAGTTCGAGAAAAATTTAAAAAGAAAAACCAAAGAAAAATAAAAAAAAAGTTTTTTTAATAAAAGTAGACGTTGAAAGGCGTAAAGAAAAAAAGTTAAGGTTGAGAAAAACTAAAAAGAACAAAAAAAATAGGAAAGAAAAAAATAAAAGTTGAAAGATAAAAATATGGAGTTGTTATTCAGTATGAGGATCATTTATGTAATTTACTCCATTGATCAGGGGCAATTTTGTCCAAAAAAATACTAGTTAATAGGTTAAGTCTATTTTAAACAAACTTTTTTATTTGGGGCTAAAATTTGAAAGCCACCCTAATTTGGGTCTATTTTTGAGATTCACCCGTCAACTTTAAGGTTGAGGCCAGGGCAGCGTAAACCTTATGGAGATGCATGACAAAGTTGCACAATTGTTTAGACTATCACCACTATTAGGAAGATTCATTTAATATCACATGAGTAAGTTTTGCACGTTGTTGCCTGCCAGTATGTATAGATCTTTTTACACTATCAAGTTAAGTTTCACTTTTAATCATAGATAAACTTTCACAGCAAAAACTTGAAAGAGTTACTATTTTTCCATAGATAAACTAACACTCTCGGCCACCCAAGAGGACCAACTATATTCTCTATATACGCAATATCTTGAAAGACAAAAAAAGATCCACCATTGTAACAAACACATCATTGACTGATAGTTTACCGGGTTATATATAGTAGATACTGAATCCTCTTGGTTTTTGTGTGTCTACCTCCTTATATTTGGAACCCAGTAGTAAATATCTAGCTTTCCACAACTTCTTACTATTCATAATTTTCTTATATTTGACTTCAACTTATTACAAACTTGGAGTGCCACTCAGTACATATGGAATGCCAACCTTTACCTAAAAGAATGATGCCTCCTGGATTTCCAGATATCCATCATATGTTGGTAGGCTGCAGTTGATTAAAAGTATACTTTTCTCTATGCATACATTTTGGTGCCAAGTATTTGCTCTCCTTGTCATTAACCAAGTCGTGCTATACTTCTTGATTGAAGTAATTGAGAATGAAGAACAGATTAGGAAGAAGAAAAAGAAGAAACAAGAGGCAAACAGGAGAAAAAGATCATTAGAGAAGGAGTAGTCAAGTTGTATTTCATGCTCTTTCAATGTTCATATTTATAGACTTGTGCATGTACTAACTAACTAACTAACTAGCCGTTACAGCTTGCGGGTAACTACAAATCAGATAGTTATAACTGAAAAATGAACTACTCTACTTTTGTTTCTTCTTGGTTCAGCCCCGCTCTCTTCTTATACTGCAACACTCACCCTCAAGCTAGGAAGGTGTGAAGATGTCATAGATTCCTAACTTGGCATTAAGATGAACTTGTTGTGCTTTTATCAGCCCATTAGTTAGTATGTGTGCAAGTTGATCTTGGGTTACAATATAATGAGTTCTGATCATCCCTTGAACAATCTTTACTCTGATAAAGAAGCAATCAATGCCAATATATTTTTTCCTCTCATGATTTATTGGATTTGCTGCTATTTGTAGAGTAGATTTGATATTACTGAATACATCTATAGGTAGAACTGCTTCATTCCCAACTTCCTTCATCAAACCTAGGATCCATACCAACTCTGTTGTTACTGCTGCAAGGCTTCTAAATTCAGCTTCAGCTGAGCTCTTGGAAACAGTAGTTTGCTTCTTTGATTTCCAGGAAACTATTGATTCTCCAACTTTCACAAAGTAGCTAGTTACAAAAATTCTATTCCGAGGGCATGATGCCCATCATAGTAGGCACTTACTTTGTCATCTGTATTACTAGATAATAGCATACTTTGACTTGGTTAGTTTTTAACATACTTCACAACTCTAAGTGTTTCCTCTATGTGAGACTTCTTAGGATCCTCAAGGAACTAACTTAATGTCTGAACACAGAAGACTGTGTTTGGCCTTGTCATAGTTAGATAAAACAGCTTACTAATTAATTTCTGAAAAGCAGAATCATCAGTAGACTGTCCTTGCTTGAGATGTACATCAAATTTTTTAGATGTCAGTTTAATGTTGTAGTCCATAGGGGTAGCTGCAGGTTTGTCTTCTGTTAAGCCTAACTCAAATAATAGTTCCAATGCATACTTTTTCTGGTGCATTAATATCCCTTTGTAAGATCTTGCAAATTCTATTCCAAGGAAAAATCTCAGCTCACCTAGATCTTTCATCCTGAAGTTCTAATGTAAGACTGCCTTGGTTTCTTCTATCAGTTTTAGACTATCTCCAGTGATCAGCATTTCATTAACATAAACTAACACCAATGTGACACCTTCTATTGTCTTCCTGATGTATAATGATGGATCCTATTGACTCTATTGAGACCTTAACAATACTTTTGATAGCTTTGTGTTCCATTGCCTTGGTGCTTACTTTAGTCTATATAGGGATTTGAGCAGTCTGCATACTACATTCTCCCCCTGACTAGAAAATCCCTGGGGTAGGTCCATGTAAACTTCATCATCGATGTCACCATTAAAAAATGCATTATAGACATCCATTTGTTTTATAAATCGTTATTTCTTAGCTGCAATAGCAAGTGTAGTTCTTACTGTTTTCATCTTCACAACAGGTAAAAATGTTTTTTTTGTAATCAATTCCTTCTCTTTGTCCATACCCCTTTGCTACTAGTCTAGATTTAAACCTTTCAACATCACCTGAAGCCTTGTACTTTACTTTGTATATCTATCTGCAACCAATAACTTTCTTCCCTTTAGGAAAAGGAAATATCTCCCAAATGTGATTGGAATTCAGTGAATCTATCTCATTTTTCATTGCTTCCACCCATCTAGGATCTTTACAGGCCTCAGAGTAACTTGTAGGTTCAGTGACACAAGAAGTTTTCATGAGGAGATTTTATCATATGACACATGATTAGCAAGAGCATGAAGTACTTTCTTTGTAGTCTTGGTGACAAAATCATTCATCCAAACTGGTGTCTTTCTGCCTCTAGTTGACTTCCTTTGGTCCTGAGGACCAGAAGATGGAGGTGCATGAGTAGGACTACCTGCCCTTTCCGCTCTTGTTGACCAACTGAATTAGGAACCCCTTGACCTCTAGTTGATCTTAGGAACCCCTTGACCTCTAGTTGATCTTCTTTGATATACTTGAGTTACAGGTTCTGTGCAGTAATAGAAGAACCTCTCGTTGATCTTCTTTGATATACCTTAGCTATGGACTGTGCAGGAGTAGGAGTAGCCTTCAATAGCTGTTCTTGCGGGCTCACTTGACATGGAACCCCTGAGGTGACATGGTTACTGGGATCTGTAGGCATGTCTTTTCACCCCCTAGTACTAGATATTGATTTTCTAGGGGAAAGATATGATGAGGTGATTGATTTTGATGTTTGAGTAGTTTCAACAGAAATACATTTTCTCTAAAAGACATATCTATACTCACAGAAAAGATGTTAGTTGACATGTCACTCCCTGATTTGGGTGCATTTTGGGCCTCTTTTACACTTCAATTGCTCATGTTAAGGCTCAGGTCCAACATGCACTCTCCTAAGTCCATATCCGAGATTATTCCCATATCATCCTCTCCATCTTGAGAGGAATTTGTCCACAAATTCACGGCTTCATCTCGTTCAATTGATCACTTCAAAGGAAACCTACTCAAAATAATCCACAAACAAGTCACAAAAAACAAGTCAAAAAATAGTCCACAAAATCATGAAGAATCCGAGGACTCAATAACAACAAGTCTCGACCAACATCTTCATTTTAAACCTCGACTTCTTCTCCATCTTAAGCCTTGTATTCAATCTTATCCGAAACAAGTTTCCTACCATCATACAAGTATTGTAGTAGTCTCCATATATTTCATGTTCCTTTCTACCATACTCCTCTTTATGGATATATATTGGTTTTGGTGAAGTAGAGTTTCGATTGAGAGGAATGATTTAGTAAGGGAGACCTTCGGTTGTGGAGCTTGGATGGGAGGAAATTGTCTTCCAAGTCCCTCTTGTTGGACTTGATCGAATTGAGGGGGAAGTGACTCATTTAGGTCTCGGGTTTGAGAACATTTGTTGGCTTGGCTTATGTCTATGACATTTAGTGGTGGTATTAGAGGGTTGATCATTTGAGGTAAAGCTTCAGGAGTAGAAACATGAGAGCTCCTTCGGCTCTCCACTTGATCCAACCTCTCAAGTATAGTAGACATATCCGAGCCCAATTTGTCAAGACCCGCATTTGCCTTAGCTATTTCTTGGGCAATAGCATCAAGGTGGGCCAAAATATTGTCCATTATGGCAAAGGAGTTACCTACAAAACAGAAAACACGTTAGTTGTACAAAAACATCCTCACTCTCTCTTTTATTTCTTGTCTTATGGATCCCTCACACTCAATATCACAAGTGTTGTAAGGTTAATTATACTTCGAGAGGTGTTGAGAGATGAATCAAGTGTGTACAACGACTCAAATGAATAAAACACATAAAGGAACGTAAACATACACACACAAAAAAATACGGTTTCAAACCAACTCACAATCTAGTAATTAGTCACTAGTTTGTAAGTTAGTATGGGAGTCAACAAACGAAACTAAAGACACAAAATGAAACTAAAAGATCAAAATTTGAGTTTAAAATTTGTCAGTGAACAATAATTGGTGATGTGGCAGTCCTTGATTGGCCTCGGTCAACAATTTTATTTTCCAAATTTGGAAGTCTTGATCAATTCTACAATTTTCACTTTGTTGGAAATTGTTCAATGGAGGAAAATACAAACTAGTCTTTGGAATTCAAATTTCAAGACTCAAAAGTCTTTGACTAGACTTGTACTTCTATTTAAAACATGGACCCTTGTTTCATGGGAAAGTTGAATTGAGAAGTGATGTAAAGTCTTTTGGTGGTTGGGGGTCTTTCAAGAGTAACAATTACTTATACCTCTTTCCTTCACCTTTCAGGATCTATCATTCACTTTATGTTAACAAGGTGATGAATATGGTGAAGAAATTTAAGAACACAACAACCACAACAAGAACAACCAACAACAATCTTCCAAGAACAACAACAAGTTCCAACGCCCAATTCCACAACAACAACAAGAAGACCAACAATAAAACCACCAACAAATGGCAAAGTTTCTTTGGTGTTGTATTTTCGTTTTTCACTAGATGAAGGTTGTGATGAACAAAAAGAACAAAAAAAACAACAACCAAGATCAAAAACAACATCAACCAATGCCCAACAACAAGGTCACCACACAGTCAAGTTAAAACAACAACTTCAACTCACGGCCACTTCTTGTTCACAACAGCAACATCAATTTTTAAAGCTAAAATCTAGATATAGACTCAATGTGTTAGTGAAGAACAAATCTAACACTTAGAGACAACAAATAAAATTAAAAATGCCGGCCAAGACACAACAATAACACACTTTTCAGCTAAGAACACAACACGGACAGCTTGCTATTTTTTCTGAAATTTTTCAGTTTTGAACACTTTTTTTTTCACTAATAAGCCCAAGATTGATCTTGTGGGAACAAGATCAAGCCATGATTTGATACCAAATGATATGATAAAAACTTGAAAGACATGAAACCAGTCTACATGAAGGTATAATCTTAAGAACCCAAGAATGGACACTCTTGGACCCTTAACACTACACACAATAATAAAACTATCTCTTACGTGACACAAGATCGGATTGCACCTCTCTAGCATCAACGTTTCCAAGAAAGCAACTACAAAAGTGAATCCACCCTATTGTTGTATCCTAGTTTCAGTTTTGGTGCTTCAAGGAGAGAGGATTTGTGTTCTTTGGTCTTTCAAGATTCACAAATATCATCAAAAACTAAATCTAAAAACCCTACAATGTTCCTTTTATAACTATTACAAAATATAAGTTAAAATGACTAAAGTCACTTCAAAGAGTGGGCACCCATCTAGTGTAATTTATGGGCTGATTTGGGTGCATTTTTGGGCCTCTTTTACACTTCAATTGCACATGTCAAGGCTTGGGTCCAGCACGCACTTTCCTAAGTCCATATCCAAGATTATTCCCGTATCATTAACTGCAGGATTCATTCCCAAGATTCTATCCTGACTTGCAATAGATTTTTTACTTTCATCACTTATGATCATTGTATAAGCTTGGTTCACATTTGGGAGAGGGGTCATAAGCAAGATTTGACTTCTTGCTTGTGTGTAGGTGTCATTCAGACCTATAAGAAACTGAAACAGTTTCAGTTTCAGCAGATGCAATACATATTCTTTTGATTTCTCACATTCACACCTAGGTGCAGGCACAAGAGCCTCAAATTCTTCCCACAAATCCTTTAGTTTTGAGAAATACACAGACACTGAGGCAATTCCTTGAGACAATGTGTCTATATCTTTGTGCAGATTAAAGGTTCTTGCCACATCAATTTTGTTAAACCTTTCAGATAGCTCATTCCAAACTACACTTGCTACAGATTCATACATGATTCCACCAAGTAACTCTTTAGAAACTGAATTCATGATCAAAGAAAGTACAATCGCATTGACTCTTTCCCAGTGATTACTCAACTCATTTGAGAACTTATCGTTAGAGCATGTTCCATCTACCATGCCCAACTTATTTCTCCCTAGTAAGGCTATACATATGGATCTAAACCAGACTGAAAAGTTCTCAATTCCTGTCAATTGAAAAGAGATGATTTGTATTCCACTTACATCAGAAGGGAAGAGAAAGAGAGAATGATTGTAGTGCAATGAATTGGGAGTAGCTCTGCTTGTTTCAGCCATGTTCACAAGAACAGTTTGATTATCCATTGCAGTAGCTCTGTAATCCTTGATTGCAGACTTCTTGATCTTGATTCAAACTACTATAATCAACCTTGCTCTAGTAGTATTCTAGTGAGTAATGTCTCTGATACCATATAATTATACAAGATAGTAGTAAGCTTCTTGTTCATTCAACAATGGAGGAAGTACAGAGTTTGATAGTATTTGTAGAAGAAAGGAAGAAAGAGAACTGAGAGAAGAAAAAAATGAGAGAGAAGAGTAACAACTTGTATTGAATGAATAGAACAATGTACATTGTTATGTATATATACTAGCCTGTGATATGCCCAACTAACTCAACTAGCCGTTAACTACTTTGTAACTAACTATAAGAACAGTTATAACTGAAAGCTGGAACCAAGTCTACTTTGATTTCTATTTGAGTTCACTACTTCTTCAATGTCTTCAACAATAAATCTCCAACACTCAAACTTATGATATCTTTAGTTTTGCTACAACTCAACTTGTTTCTAGTAGATATACTAGATAGTGATTGGTACTCTATACTTATTAAATTTCTTGAAAACTTCAAGAAGTCAAAAGTTATTTACTATGCTGCTATAGGAAAGCGATAGTTATCCAAAAAAAATGAGAAAAAACTCGGTTCCTCCTCTCTACAGTGTCACACCCCTTTTTCAACTCCAAAAAGATTAAATTTTATTTTAACTTCGAAAGAGTTTTATTATCAAAGTGACAAAAGATGAAAATTTGTTTCAAAAAGGACCTTTTATATTCAAAACTCAGAGTCGCCACTTAGCATAAATTGGGTATGCCAAGTCACCCTTGGATATCCTTTTTTAAAATGGTTTGGACTCTATAAAACTAATCCATGAACAGAGATTCCGACTAAGGAATTCTATTGATCGAGAGGAAGGGTATTAGGCACCCCTCGATCCCGTGGTTTGACCATGGTCGCTTGGTGAAGCATATCGGCTAATTTGACATTACAAATAGATAAACCAAAACAAAACAATCAATCAAATAAACAAAATAAAACAAGTCCAAAAATATAGTGTTCAGTCCAATTATACAGTCCCAAAATAGAAAAAAATGCGAAAATATAAATCCTACTCTATTCGAGGCTAATCCTACACTACACTTCATGGCCTTCTGTACCCGACATTATGGGCCTTGATCACGAACATATTCCAAGTACAAGATACTTTGGGGCATTCCTCAGATAAATCAATACAGATTCCTCAAGGAATTCCCCAGCCAAATGAATACATTTTTTAGTACAAAAAGATTAAACTATTCAACAAAATTTCAAACATTCCACAGAATTTCCAACAGTCAACCAAAGTTGCCAATTCTAAACATTTGCCTACCCAACCTATATTTTCCTAAACCACTCGGCGTACCATGACACTATCGAATTCAATTAACGTTCATTTCAAGTTATACGAACAATGAAATCAAACTAAACAAAATCGCAAATTATAGTAATTTTCCAATTCTCACCCCCAAACCCATTTTTAACCACATGATTAGTGTATGCTTCTATTATCCATTTGCATCTCAAAATCCAAAACCAATATTGACACAAACAACCAACGAAGATTCAAACTAAGCACACAATATGTGAATCATCCACACCCACAACATCAATAAAGAATAAAAATAAAGTAAAAATCGAGAGAAGAAATGGACCTCAATGAAACTTTTCCTTGTCGATAATAAAGAAATTCGAGATCGAAACCTCCGAACGGGGACTCCAACAAGAACCAACTCGGTATCAAAAATAATAATCGGACTGAGAATATTCAACACATAGAATGCAAAATGAAACATACGGTATACGCTCGAGACAATCGAAATCCAAGTCCAAATAGTTTGAAATCCGACCTGAATCGACCAGAATCAAACCCAAACAAACCGAACCTAAACCAAAGAAATCAAAATACGACCCCATACAGTCCAAAATCTGACCCGAATCGATCAAATTTCTCCCTCCCAAATAGTCTTTGTTCTCTCTCTTTTTTTATCACTGGTTCGTGTATGTGCGACTTTGAGATGGTAGAATCATAAAATGACCAAGAAACGGTCTGGTTCGGCGATGAGCTCATTGGAGAATCTCAAACCTGCCATCTCTCTCTCGATCTCCTCTCTTTCTCTCTCTCTCTCAACTGCTCTCTCTTCGCTACTCTCTCTCAGCTCTCTGATTCTCCTGTGTGTGTGATTTTTTTGTATATTTATGTATGTGTCTCATGAGTAGAAAATTGAAACCAAAAATGGAGAGTTTTTTTTTCTCTATGATGATGATGATGTGTGTATCTATATTCTCTGTATGGAATCCCAGGTGGGTTTTCTTTTTTTTGTGAGTATATTGTATTGTGTAAGTGTGTATGTCGTGTGGTAGTGGGGTAGGGTAAGTGGGGTAGTGAGGTGGGGGTAGGGGAAGGGGTGATGTGGTTTATTTAGATTGGGTAGGTTGGTAGGATAAGATAAAATTAGCTAGGGGCTTGTTATTCATGTCATTTTGTGAAGGGATTATAACATGGTCGAGGGCACACGGTAGGATAAGGTAAAAATGAGCAGAAGTGAAATCGGGGAGGGACAAAATTAGGTGTCTACATCATGCCCCCTTTGAATGTAAACACGAAGTGTTTTCAGACAAAGAAGTAGACAATGAGACAAAATTTGTCCCGACCATTATTCAAAAAGAATTAAATAGAAGGAAGGAGGGAAACCAAGTCTTGACTTTTTGGACATCATACTCTTCCCTAGTTATGAGGGAATCAAGTCACAGGTATCCCCAAGGACTGAAAGAAGAGAGACTATACTGAGTTGGAGAGTCGAGTGAGGTCCTGTCGAGGTTCTGGTCCGCGGCTCTGTCATTACATCAAAAATGAAAGTTACAAGTTAAAACATAAATGAAATTACAAAAACCTATCTATGCAGCTTCTTTTGAAGTCTTGACTTGAGTTTCATCACCCTATTCTTCAGGCGGGCTCCTAACTTGCAATTTCTTCAACTTGATGACTACTTTCAGTTTCCTCAACATTTTCTCCAGGTGGGCTCCTGACTTGTTATTTTTCAATCTGTTGACTTTCAACTTATTTACACTGCTCTTCAGGTGGGATCCTGGCTTTCGGTTTTCTTACCCTATTCTTCTCCTAACCTTTAATTTTATCACCCTGTTCTTCAGGCGGGCTACTGACTTTTAATTTCATCACCCTATTCTTCAAGCGGGCTCCTAAAACCAAAATCAAAACTAGAACGAAAATTAATCAAACTCAAAACTAGAACTAAAACTATCTCACAGAAAGATTAACATAAGGCAGTATTTCATTTTTGAAAGGGTGGTCCCATTTATCAGGAGGGACCCAAACAGAAAGTAAAATTCTATTTTTCAGGAGGGTCCTGAACAAAAGGTAAAATCTCATTTTTTGGGAGGGTTCTGAACAGAAAGTAAAATCTCATTTTTCAGGAGGGTCCTGAAAATAAAGTGAAATCTTAATTTTTAGGAGGGTCCAGAACATAAAGTAAAATCCCATTTTTCAGGAGGGTCCTAAACAATAAGTCAAATCCCATTTTGCAGGAGGGTCGTGAATAGAAAGTAAAATCCCATTTTTCAGGAGGGTCCCGAATAGAAAGTGAAATCCATTTTTTCAGGATGGTCTTGAACAGAAAATAAAATCCCATATTTTAGGAGGGTCCTGAACATAACGTGAAATCCCATTTTTCAGGAGGGTCCAGAACAGAAAGTAAAGTTCCATTTTTAGGAGGGTCCTGAACAGAAAGTAAAGTCCTATTTTTCAGGAGGGTCCAGAACAGAAAGTAAAATCCCATTTTTCAGGAGGGTCCTAAACAATAAGTCAAATCCCATTTTGCAGGAGGGTCGTGAATAGAAAGTAAAATCCCATTTTTCAGGAGGGTCTTGAACAGAAAATAAAACCCCATATTTTAGGAGGGTCCTGAACATAAAGTGAAATTCCATTTTTCAGGAGGGTCCAGAACAGAAAGTAAAGTTCCATTTTTAGGAGGGTCCTGAACAGAAAGTAAAATCCCATTTTTTAGGAGGGTCCTGAACAAAAAGTAAAATCTCATTTTTTAGTAGGGTCCTAAACAGAAAAAAAAGTCTCATTTTTCAGGAGGGTCCTGAACAGAAAGTAAAATCCCATTTTTCAGGAGGGTCCTGAACAGAAAGTAAAGT